>NC_065514.1:30762219-30825573 GCF_006386435.1 Epinephelus moara
GTTCGAGATATTATTTATATCATGAGAAGTCAATACTTTCGGCAGCCTAAATCTTTTATTTAGAAACTGTGGCGGGTCAAATTAAACTATGGCGGGCCGCCATAGTTTCGTTAATTAATGGGAAACACTGAGGGTTATGGTTGCCTGAAGGGTTATGGAGTATTGCCTGCAGTTAGATGATTGTTTGGCTGTTTAGGAGCAGCAGAATCTTTCAAATTGATCAGCTTAACCCACCAATGTTACTGCACTGTACCCTTTTTAAGTAGCCAAATATTTGTCTACTGCTTTAACAGCCATGTTCATGTGACAGCAAGCCAGTGACTTTGTACTTTCTATGTTGAAACCTATTCTGCTGATCCTCTCTGGTAAAGAGCCCGAAAGCTATGAAATACTGAGACTCTTGTCCATAACCCTTATAGTTATTACAACATTGTTAACAAGGGCTAATGCCATTGTTTGGGTCGTCTCTCTGCAGAAATGAATCTCATGGGCTCATATTTAAGTGGATCTCATTTTTAATTAATAACTTACCGGCAGAAGGGATTTTTGAGCAGGTCACTATTTATAACCAGCAGGGCTCTCTCCCTCGTTGCCCTGGTTAGGTCTTAATGAGGAAGAATCTGCACTCCAGAAATCCAGACTTCCACTCTGAACGACATCAGACCTAAATGTGTTGATATTTTAAAAAAATAATAATAATTTTTTAACATGATGTGGACAAAAACATAATTTAAATCACCAATGAGAGATGCTCAAAGTTTTATTAGGCTTCAAGCATGTTTGCTTGATGCTAGTTAATTTAACAAACCAATTCATTTTCTATACCTTTAGGGGAAAGGAGGGAGTTCAGGAATCTCCGGCCAATTATTTGAAATATAAGTTGGACAGTGTAGATGATGCAACATTTATGCAAACAGTTATGCAAACCTTTCTGGCAAGTCAGCTGTAGATCTGTTTGTCTCGTTGCAGTCTTTTGCTTGTCACATTTAGTTTTCAAAATAGACGGCTTTGCTGTGGATTTGTAGGACCATTGTAGAAATAGGAATTCAAGTGGTAAGAGAAATGGTACAAGAGAAGGAAGAAAAACTCATGCATGTAGAGAGAGGGAAAGGACCAACATGATGAGCAGGGTGCTTTGCCACAGAGGGCCGCCAGCCATCAGTTGATAAAGCAGTCAGTTCATTTGAAAAGGCAGCTGTGCACTCTTTCGAGCACAGAGGACTAATATCAGCTGCTTCTTGTCAATAAACAGAGCCTTTCTAACTACAAGTGTTTCTATGTTTCACATGGAACACCAAGCAGGTGAAGTTATTCAATAAGCCTTACCCGACATGTATTTCACTATGCTGCACACATTTAATGGGCCTCACAGCAACCTTGGCTCAGAAATCAACTTTGCTCACACACATTTGAACTATGACCATTGAGGTTAAACTGTGCCAAAAAACCCCAACTCTTTCCTCTTGGTTTTTTTTTTTATGTTTTTATTTGAGTAGCCTACCTCTACAGGATGCAAGGTTGTTGTTTTTATTTACTTGGGTAGCGAAGGCATGACGTGCCCTACTCTGCCATTTTCTGCCTCTGATTGGCTTACCCTGACATTCTCACCCTAACTAGTCTCACTCCTTATGCCTAAACCTGCCCAACCTAACCAAGCCAACCAACAAGTCTAAACCACTAAGAGGCTGAGTAGGGTGGGTCATGCATTTGGCATCCTGAGAAAGAAAATTTAGCCAACAGGACAGACATACAAAAACCCTTGTCTGAAAGTAGCATGCTTTCTCGGATGAAAGCTGATTAAAATGGTTCTTGCACATTTTTTGAAGCGATAGTAAAATTGATAGTCAACTACCGTCAATTGACGGCTGCGGTGAGCTTGTCTCACAGGATACCCTGTTGTTGCACATCTCAGCAGAAATGACGTTAGTTTTCATGTCGCCAGGAAGTGGCTTTTCGAGACACAGCAAGGTAGTCCATAAAAGGTTGTGGTTGTATTCATGATCTTGAAATTTAGTACATACAGTGTTTGACCTGCAAATGAAACATTTGCTCTCTCAGAGCAAGACGAGGCACACAGTTATTGTTCAGCAGCTTCAATGGCATTTAGAGCAGTGATGCTCAGTTCAGTTGTCCAAACAACACGTAGAGAGGAAAGACTTTGTAATGCACAGAGTGTTTGATCAACTCCTAGCTTAAAACATGATTTATATGCAGATTGATGATGTATTTAACATTTTGTTTATCACAGAAACATTTCTATTATTGTTTTGTTGGCAGCAAATTTTGATTAATTTTTTATGATTTATCAAATGATTCATGCCTAATATAACACAAACATCAAAGGTTTCTAACCATAATGATATTTACCTTATCTAATGACCTTTTCTGTGGCTGGTGATGACAAGTAATTAGTCTCCCTTGCTCTACACTCATATATAGAAATGTAAGTCCTATAATTGTATCAATACAGTAGGATTATAATCTTTAATAGAGGACACACTTAATGGAAAGATTAAGCAGAAAGTGTTGTTTCATCTAACTTCATGTGTCTGTTATTGTCAGTGATCTGATAAGGCAACTGCTTGATGTGCAACAACATACATTTAATTCTAAAACAAATATTTTTTTCTATTTATTTTTTTTGAAGGTTTGTTTTCTTAAGTGCCAAAATTATAAATCAACTGATTAATTGTGCCAGAATTACCTTGGTTATACAGTGCAGAAATGCTGGCTTGCTCTTACATATTTTCTACGTTGTGACATTTCAGTACTAAGTGAATTACAGGATAGACTGCTACCGGCTTGCACGAAAGGTCAGAAGATAAACATGCTTATTAATCACCTCGTTGCATGGTAGAAGGGACATAACCTTTGGAAGTGGATGGCATTATCACTTGTCTTTGTCGTTCTCTGGGGGATCCATGACATCTCCATAACCCCAGAGTTGTGAAGACCTGAACAAATGAAGAGGAAATAAGACTGTATTCACTTGCTCTAGGCCCATCCGTGTCTAAAGAAATAACGTGGGAATTATTCATTAGAGTAATTATGATAGTAATCTCAAAGGGAATCGAAATGAAGACGCCCTGGATTCAGAATATTTGCAGTCCTCTGCACTGTGAGCCAGGATGAGTGTGCACAGAGAATAAAATGTATCCCAGTAAAACTTAAGTTGGTTTTAATTTGATGTGATGGCTAAATGAAAGGTTTGTTGGAATATGTACATGCTCCATTTCACTTGAAGAGAATATTATCAGTCTGTTGCATAGAGGTCAGCTTGTGCAGCTTTTTTCATAACCACTTCAAAGAACAGCAGGCCCTTTATACACCATTCAGCAACACTTGCATCAACACAAGCATTCATCTAAGTACAATTTATTTGTGTACTTCTTACATGTTGGTTTTACTGGTCACCCATTTTGTACAAGTGGCATTATTTTATACCTACTTTTTGATTTTTATTAATAGTTGTGATGAACCAGTAAATAATAATGACAAATCATAATAAATCAATACAGAATATAATGGAAAGCCTAAAAGCTACCCAGGCACCAGTTTTAGATAAGACTTTTGGTTTTTTGGATGTCACCCACAACACTCAGAATTAACCAACTAAGGAATATTCAATAACTTTTGTGAGACAAACACAAAGCCACTCTTGCTCCACCACAAACGTTAGCATTCTAAGCAAATAGCCTAGTGGACATAGCTGGGTCGGGGGGCATCTAGTCGTGCGTCATTGCATGTGGGAGGACTGCATCTTTAAACAGTGTGTTTATAGTCAATACATGGTATTGTATGAAAATGTGAAACAGAAAGTGGTTTGACTGTGAATACTTTCTTTTTGCAGTTACAGAGTATATTTGAATTCTTCTATTTCTTTCAAGCATTTCCTCATGTACAGCAGTATTTTGTACTGCTGTTTGCTGTATTAATGGGTTGAATTTTATAATGCTCGACAAAAAAATAAAACAACCCAAAGATAAGGGGGTGCATACTTTATTTTTTTTCTAGAGCTTTAGCTTGTTTAATACATGAACATGAGGCACTAAAACAATAACTTAGTATTGTCCAACATTTTAAAATAGATGAATTGTTAAGCCATAGTCAAACATATTCTGATACAGAGGAATGTGTGTAGGTTACATGTAAATGTTCAAATACAAGTCTTGTTTTTATGATGAGCTCTGTCTATCAGAGCGAGTCTGCTCGGAGTAGAAAATAGGGAAGATGCTGCAAAGGGCACTTTGTCTTTGTCACAGATCAGATTACTTAGCCTCATTTCACCACGAATTCAAAGAAAACAATCATGGTTTTGTTTTCTAGAGTCACGCAAGACCACTGAGACCTAAGAACGCTGGTGAGAACCAAAACCAGAGGGAGAGTGAAACTGGAACTTCAGGTTCCACTGAGCTCCATACCCCCGCTACAGATACTCTCAACAGGATTGTCTTTCTATCTATTTCAGCTGTAATTCCAGCTATCGTTTCCTGTTGCTTCGTTTCTGTATTAATGGATTGCTTCCTGTGTTTAGTTGTCAAGCCGTACTTAAGGGAAAAGGCAAGCAATTGAACCTGCAGCAGTGATAAAATAAAGAAGTAGGCATGGATAGGTGTTGAGGCTGTGTTTGTGACTGCTAGGTTTGACAGTATGAAAACATTGCTCTGAGTACCTTAGTCAGTTGTTGAACTGCTGTCCTCTTAACTCAATATCTCACTGCATTATTGAGAAGCAGCAGGTCTCCTGTTGTGCCACTTGCAGTTCAATGTGATGATGTTAATGAGGTGCCCAGAGGAAAGACTTCACTAGGGACTGTGTTGTATACACTGCTCTTCAGTTTAGTTTAGAGATGTTTCCAACATCTCACCACCATTTCACAAATACTTTTTTGTCAGCCATTCTTAAAACATAAGACATTTCATTGTTTAAAAAAAAAAAAAAAAAAAAAAGTTACTGCAGTAGCAACAGCTTAGGGTAGGGATGTGTGTGATTAGTCGACTAGATGATTAAACGTTAATACCCTCGCTAGTAACAGGAGGAGTTTGGATCAGCATTCAAGACTAACCAGCGGCTGTGATCATCACAGATTTCTCTTTCTCTTTTTCTCTCCTTCACACACAAACACACGCGTGCACTTTTAGACTCAATGGATGGAACTGTATTCACCAACCTCCGTTAAAGCGGAATGTATGTCCAGGCCTCATACACACACTCACACACACACACACTCACACACACACACTGGTTGTCTTCTTCCTAGGCTGAACAAGAGAGGTTCTTTGGGGCGCAAATGAGATCCCGACAAGCCTAAATGTGTGTGTTTGCGCATGTTTTATTGTGAGAGAGAATTTGCGTGCACACCCATGCATGAGAGAGTTAACATATAGGTGTGTTTTTGAATGGAGATGAGTTGGGTCGTTAAATACTAAGTAAATAAATGTCAATTGTTAACTATTATTTAGTGAGTTGTTGTCATGTTTTGTCTGTTTTTTGAGTGTTTTGTTTTTGTTTGACTAGTCGACTGGTCCAAGTTTAAACTTCTGGTCAAACATCAGAGAAGTTAGTCAATTGGAATATCCCAAGTTTAGGGATAATCTGCATTTGGAAAAAAAGTGGTTCAGGGGGTTGTTGAAATTAATTTTTAAGGAGCTGTATGTAATATTTAGACCATATCCATGACTCAGAGTCTGGAGCAGGATTGTCTGCACACGGCTCTCAACATGGAGATAGCTGAGACAGCGGCTAGCAGTGACATGCACTACATCAGTAAACAGCACCAACAACAGCATCAGTGCTGACAGAGCTAGCATTGTTACCCTTGGGAGATATTGGAGGGTGGGCGCTAAGCTTCAGCAGAGAGGAAATGAGCGGTAAGCACTGTACGATGAACAGTGTAGAGCAGCGGTGATTAGCTAGTCATTGGTACACACTCACAGGGACTTGCATGCAGAGAAGCTCAGCTTACAACACACAGAGGTAGCGTGATTTCATTCTCTGCTCAGGGCACCATTACTCTGCTATATTTTCACACAGCAAATAGTCGTTTGCTGCTGTATTAATGCTCTGAATGTTGCAAACAGCACCTTTTAAGTTGAAGAATATTTCCCATTGTGTTACACAACTGACACCTAAGAACTGATATCTCTCAATTGGTTAGAGCTGCAACTATATGTCAAAATCTACTGTATGTCTCCTGTGTAAAATCAGCCACGTGCTCATTCATTCTGCACTGTACTTATAAAGGTACAGAGTTTTGTTTGCAAACCAGAAGTTGCTTTCCATAGCAGTGCCATATGTTATTCTGGTCAACACTCATTGTGAAATACACATGGGTTGTTGTAAAATATGCCACCTAGAGGTTGTGTAACTTGACATTTTCTTATGTATTAACCAAAAAAGGATTATTGTGTGAATCCTACTTGGATGCACAGAGCAGTTGAACTTCTCTTTCTTCAATGGGTTTTGATGTGTCAGTGAATAATAAAGAGGATCTCCAAAGCAAAGGACATGATCCCATTTGAGAAGAGTTAGAGCTGCATTATAGGAAGGGTGAGAGAACAAGCCTATAGTCTGTTGGCAGTCCGCCCTGCATTGAGGAAGTGACTTTTTCTTTCCTCTTCCTTTACAGACGGAGGCAATTCAAGTGTATCCCACAGGCTCTGCAGGCTGCTGTGCTTTTTTTTTCTTCTTGCATTGTTTTTGTTGCCATAATCTCCAATATAAAATTTTAGCTGTGGCCCAGCAATCCTGCAACAGTCCACTCTGCAATCTGGATCAAAAGCTCCTTTCATAAGGCGAGAGCTAGCCCGTACTAATCACATTCTGCCATATCAACCAGACGAGTACTATTTGCTATAAATAACACAAGCTGCTTGCTACTGTCAAACGATGCACTTTCGTTTCCGCTTAACCCATTACACACGCAAACATACATGCGCACACAGACCTCAACACAGACACAACACCAACACCTACTGGGGGTTATTTTGAAAGCTGGTCTGATTATTTTAATATGCCCTTTAGCTCATTGTTACCTCTATTTTCATGTCTTCACCAAGCTCCTCTTGCTGTTTTTTTTGTCTTGAACAAAACAATGAGGTAGACCAGACACACATTTGATTTTTAAAGCAGAGACATATTAGAAACTGTTAATTTGTTTCTGACACATTCTACTGGATAAACCAGAATTAGGCCGGTGAGTGGTAGTTGGTCACTACGGAAGGACACAGTAACCTTTTGGAAACGCACAGACATCTCAATCTCCATCTGTCTCTTTCAGAGTTTACTTTCAATACCAGTTCTCTACTCTGACCACAGACTGCCTGTTCAGAGCCCTCTGTATTTTATCAGTCGATACTTTTACTGCATGAACAGTTGAGCAAGCTCAGTTGTGTGTTTTGTGCATGACTCTGGGGGCCGCAGAGCCGATCTTACCCTTGACCATAGTCTCTATAGCAACAGCACTAACCCAGGAGGCACTTAACTTACAGGGTAGAGGGGTTGTGACAGGGAAGTGGTTTCCTGGCCCTGACTGGGAGAATAAAGTGGGAATCTGTGACTGGCCTGCCCTCTGGACTATTTCATTCACTGTTGCACAGAGGAAGCCACAGGGATCATTGCCAGGCTGCTGAGTCACATGTCCACCATTCACACATGCCCACACATTTTTACATTTCTGAATAAATACAGCCAGTGTGTTTGGGGCTTTTAACAATTTCACGGCTATCAGGCCAAGCTGTTACTAGCACACTGATTTAAGTAAATGTGGCGCTTAAATAAGTAGGCTAAGAAAGAAGTTCTCAGCCAAGAGCTTAACATGTCTGGAAATCTCCATTGCATGTCTTGAACTTTTTTATATCAAAAGTCAAATGCTCTTGATGGACTAAAGCTGGCTGAATGTAGACAGTCATCATTCCAATAACATGTAGGTCAGTGGATAAGCCTATCTATGTTGAAGGCAGTGCGGGTCTCATTAGTGTGCTGCCTTCCAGATTACTCTGAGGGGCTTCAGACAGCCAGCCTAGCAGTGCCACAGTTATCCAGCCCATTTCCCTTTCTCTGTCATCTACAAAAAAAGTTTCCCTACAAGGAAAATAAAGTCAAAGCAACACTTTCATGTCACAAAAGAAACGGGTACAGAAACTGTAACCAGTACTGTCTTTAAGTAGGTGGGACATAGATGTTTAACGCTGATGCTACTCTAAAAGCAGTTTATGTAAGAAATGCTTCATTTGTGCAGCAGTGAATTAACTCTTAAATCAAGACCGTGCTCTGCATTATGCAAATGTAACAGACGTTCTGCATGGTTTAGAAAATAATGTTTCTACATTCTGTTGAGGCATGACAAATCTCTGACCTAATTGGAGCAGCAGAACTTTCTCCTGTAAAGATGGTTTATTTTGGAGGACTGTAGTTCCAAATTGGCAAAGTTTCTGACTCACAAGGTTATCATTCAAAGTCTCCTGTTTTTTTTTTACCTATTATCTTAGTTGGCATGTGGATGACATTGGGTTTTTTTTGTTTTTTGTTTTTAAATAAGGCCAGTGATATTCTGTATTTTTATCACTGTCAGCAAAGCCCCTGAAAGATCAAAACCAAAAAATGTTTTGGCTTGTCTCCCAATACTTTTTGACTTACTGTGGAAAAACAAGCAAACAAAAACTTGAATAACTTCCCTAAGACAGTTCGGCATTGTACTTGAAGTAAATTGTGTAGTTTTGGAGGGATTTTTTTCAGTGCTGGCAAAATTGACATTTGGTGCTCTAGTGAGTTTTTATGACAGTATGATGGTATTCATGGCATCCAGTCAAAATTATTTCAGTGCCCGTGTTCATTGTAATGAAGATGTGTCACTCAAAGCAACAATGTACCTCATAAATTTGGTTTTAATTTGTGGACAACAATGGAGCTCTAAGGCACATAGGAGAAAGATCAACGGTTCTCAACCCAATTTGTCAAATATCGCCGCTTTGTCAGTTGCTGTTCACATGTAAATGTGATGCGCAAGGTAGCGTCTTGCGTTGATTTTGCGTGACGGCATGTCAAGTGATTGTAATTACATGCATTGTGTCTTTTCAAAATACACTTTTGTTTTCACAGGAAATTGACGGTTTCCGTTCATTATATGCATAGTCTTTTTCAATATGTACCTATAACATTGAAAAACATCATGATTTGGTTCAACATTCGCAAGGGAAGCAAACAGCGGGCTCCAAGGTTGAAGTCCAGAGATTGTTGGACTTACCCACCTCCCCTCCCGCTCGTCCAACAGGGACTTTCTTGCACCTTATGTTATGTTGTTACGGGCTATGTTTCAAACTGATGCCATTTGGCGGCGTTATACCCTGATTGTGCCTGGCGGCGTATCATATTGCATGAAAGGCCACTAGTCTTATCCTTTGAGTTAAAAATCCTGTTAACCAATACTACTGTCCTACCAATATTGGTTTAAGACCAAACCTACAAAACTAGTAATGTTTCAGTCAGCCTTAGCTGTACTATGTGTTAGGTGCTAAGTATTACATGCTGTGGTAAACCAGTCCCTCCAGGATCTTGCGGCAAAAAAAATTGCGGCATTTTTATGTGATTTTTTTTTTTTTTTTTTTTTTTTTTTTGCGGGAAATTGCAGCAAATGACAAAATTGCAGCTAATGACAAAAGGAGAAAAAAATGTGCTTTTTTTTCTTAAATTACTACATCCAAAAAAATAAGTCATGTAATCACGTACTATAATAATCATACTGAATATTACAAAAATAGCTGCACATGTTTTTTTATAGTTCTCTTCTTTTGTTTTATTTAATTAGTTTTAAAACATGGACTTCAATAATGTTGCAAAAATCCTGAGTGAATATTGTAGCTCTCAAACCAGACAATGTGACTGTAAAACAACATGTACTGTAGTAAGCTACATCTTCTGTAAACATAACATTTTAATACATTCAACACATATTGTATGCATTTAAACAGTGCAAATTCGTATGTCAATACAGAGCGTTTCTCCATACTGCAATGCCATTAGCGCATTTGATGACACGTCTGATGACGTTTCAAATGACTTCCGGTCGGCCGGAAAATGTGAAAAAAAATGCAGAAAAATCGCAAGACTTTTGAAAAATTGCAAGCCCCCGCAAATTTTGCGGACTCTGTTGAATTTGCGTTAATTATTGCGATCACAAGATCGCAATTTTTCTGGAGGGACTGGTAAACATTAGAATTGCTTATCATTTGCATGTTAGCCTTGTTGTTGTAGCATGCTGATGTTAGCATTTAGTTCAAAGCAACCCTGTACCTAAGTATAGCCTGGCATAGCCGTCAGTATAGCTATAGACTTTAAGTCTTGTTCTGTAATATAGCAGTCTGATTTTCTGGTCATTTAACATTGTTAGATGATGTCATGTCGAAGCCATCCTTAAAACGTGAGATTAAATTCTTCTGCCCTCTTTAACATGTTCACAACATCCAGTCTCCTCTACCTTGACTTGCTCTTGCTGCTTTTTGTTAATCTTTCAAACCATATACACTCTCCCCACAACTTTTCTCATGACACTTTATCTGCTCTTGCTTCCTGATAACTCTTTCTTGCATAACTTCAAATAACCAACACCTGCCCCCTTTCTCCGTTAACCCATATCACATTCCCTCCTCTCTCAGTCCTTCTTCTCCCATTCTGAATAGCATGCGTCATCCATATGCTCAGTGCTCATTACTTGGGGTGAGTGGAGCCAAGCCCTCTGTCATCCCCTCTAGTGATAGACCAGATTACTCAGAGTATTTATACATGAGCTGCCTGCTGCTATAGCAGAAAAAGTGTGTGGGAGGATGACAGCCTCTTGGTTGTGCATACCTCATGTGAATATGGGCGTATGCACACATGAACCCATTTTAATGAGTGAGAGATAGAGGGATGGCTGACTGGTCGTCCTTTGAGTCAACTTTGAACATATTTCTTTTGGAAACATTGCATCATTATTATGAAATCAACAAGTATTTAGAGTATATCTCTTTTGAGCTTTGTCTGATGTTTATTTAAGTAGCATGACTAATGCCATTGTAGGCTATTAGGTCATATTTTGAGTACTTTGTGCTGTCCAAAAAAAGCATCTCTGTATACACATGCAAAAATGTGTACATCTGTTAACAAAGACAATGAGTTGTATTCAGTGAACCTAATATCAGAGAACATAAGGCCTTACGTAGTAGCAACCTCCAACACAAACATGTCACACCCACACATAGTCTGCACGAACAGTGTAGGTCAAGGCTATCACAATTTTACAGCTCAGTTAGACATTCAGGATACACAGTGAGTGAAGGACTCGGAGATTATGTGCTGTGGCGGTGCTCAGATTAGGACGAGGGGGAGGAAAAGTCACATTCTCCACATGCTCCAAGGAACAAAGCCTCTGTTGACCAGAACACATTCCATAGTGTACACTGTATGCGGTCAATACGTCTATGTTGACCGCAAGCTATAAAAATTATACATACATCCCTGTGGCAAGTTAAAGAACGGGTTTACAACTCCCCTCTCCTCCACCCCTTAAGCTCCCAACCAGATTGAAGGCTGAAAAGATTTCTTGCCTTTTATGTATCTTTATTTTGCAGTAGAGAGAGTTTGGGATAAAACTACTCAAGGACAAGGATTTCCAAAATGACGACTGATTCATGGCCTACTTGTTTTTGCATTTTTATCTTCAGCTTCGGCCCAAATGAGGATACAGCGTACCCACGATAATCAACAGCTTCTTGTTTTTGGAAATTTCAGAGGTTTTTCCACAAGAAAAACAGAAATGGGAAACTAAAAATTTACAACATGTCAGGCTTCTCTGGGGTGTTGTTTCTTTTAAATGAAACCTTTAAAAAAGGAAGTACAATTCATATGTCTGTCATTTTCTCTTTTTTTGATCACTTGTCTTGAGCACTCATTCAGTGAACGGTGACTTGTCAGTGATCAGATGTAATTTATATGCAAATTTCAGAACTCATTTGCAGGACAATTCTTTGGAGGAAATAATACGATCGCGTGTGCATGTTGCAACTCATGGCTGTGTTGGAAGGTACTTCTACAGAAGTGCCTCTGCACTGAAGAGCTATTATACATTATCTACTGATACTGTTGGATGATACTGACACTGAGACCAGATTCTGAACTAGATATTCATTCATCTCTTTAAAATTCCTTAAATACATATTACTGAAAGTGTTATTGCATCAACACAATACTATATGAGACATGTAGGCTGTGAAACTATCAGTTTTCTCCTCATGGTGCTTCTAATGGCATTTGCAAGAATTCACGTCGGCAAAGGGAAAACAACCAATCTGAGCCGAGGAGTCAAACTAGGCAGCGCTGATCAAATATAAATCAAGATTCTGTTATTGCATTCCCATTTTTTTCGCCTGAAATGTTTTCAGAAAAATATTTTAGTGTACTGTTTAACTGTAAAATGAGAAGGTGTGCTTGGCTGATGTGTGGTGCTTCATTTTGGCTCGACTGTTGTAAAACATGGCGCCTGGAGTAAACTTTATCATTTTACAGCTAAACAGTACACTAAAATATGTTTCTGAAAACATTTGAGGTGAGAAATAAGCAGTGCAGTGACAGAATCTTGATTCATATTTGATCAGTGCTGCCGAGTTTGACCGCAGTTATTAGCAGTTATTCACATGATTGTCATCTGCGTTACAGACTTCTGGCTCTTGATTGTTTTTGTCCACGTGTGGTAATGCCATTGAAGGCACTACTGTTTTATGTACATGTGTGGATATAGTGACAGTTTGAACAAATATGCCAATAAGTTATTTTTTATCCAAGTCACCAACCACAGCTTTAAAGGGCACAACATGGTTGTTACCCACATATATTTGTCCATAATGACAGTTTACTCACCTCCTCCACTGTAGAGATTTGGGTGACACAGACTACAGCAAGAACAAAGTTAATCAGGGCAAGGAGCACAAGCCTCCTAGCACAGGGAATCCAAAATTTATTAGAAATCAACCACTCAAACACCAAAAGTAAACAAGAAAGTTGCCCCCTGGAAATATTTGGAACTGTTGAAACAATCCTGGTAGTGTTGTAGGGAGCTCTTACATAAAATGTTATTATGATTAATGGTCAAAATAGACAAAAATATGAAACAAAGATCCAGTTTGACAAATGCTGAAATTTTTGTTTTGAAGAAGGAACTGTTTCCAACAACAAAGTTACCGTGGTTTGATCAGATCCCTTTTTCAATTATTTGTGTCTGATTGTTACACTGGGTGACACATGCTATGTATCACTTTGACTGACCATCCTGAAAATGTCTTTTTGCTCTAATGGGCTCACTGCTTAGTTATTAACAGAATAGAGAAAACATCAAGTACACTGTATAAACATGTTGCATGGTCACTTTATTGATGGGAGATATTCCTTGAAGCTTTGTTGTTGTTGTTGTTGTTGTTGTTGTTGTTGACTGTCGTCCTGTTATGCACTGGTCTTGCAGTCGTTAATAATGAAAATGACATCCCTATGTAGTTTTAATTGACTGGAGGTGATGTCATTATGTCTTGCGTCATTGTTCTCAATGTGTTTTGGGACAGACTGCCGACAATGACCTGTACTGTGGAAGAAGAACACAAAACAACATATGAGTTCTGTTATGACAATTAAGTCTGCAGTCACATGGTCATGCCTCAGATGCACTGAGCAGATATCAAGATCTGTGTGTGTGTGTGTGTGTGTGTGTGTGTGTGTGTGTGTGTGTGTGTGAGAGAAAGTGTACATTACACTAAAAACATCATATAGGAGGGATAAAAAAAAAAATCTGGATCTGGACACTTAAAGCTGAAATGTTACCACTCAATGTGCACACCCTCCATTACGTATCTCTACAACCTTTACATATCTCTCTGTTTTCCCTTTCTAGTGCCTGAGGATGTCCAAGCGGAGCTTGTTTGTTCGTCTGGTGCCGTGCCGCTGCTTGCGGGGTGAGGAGGAGGCGGTAACATCGCTGGACTACTCCCACTGCAGCCTGGAGACTGTTCCTAAGGAGATCTTTAGTTTTGAGAAGACCCTGCAGGAACTCTACCTCGATGCCAACCAAATCGAGGAGCTGCCTAAAGTAAGGCACACACACTGATGTATAGAAACTTTATACAGTGGAAACCGCTTATAGTGATCACAGTAACAGTGCTAAACCGTATTTATGGATCCAAAAACAGACAGCCGGACAGAATCATTCTTATACAACTGGTGTTTAAAAAATTTGCTTATAGTCAGCTTACACTGTTTAATTTGGGTATTTTTATATGGGACAACATGTGGAAAAACAATCTAAAACTACAGTAATTATACATATATATATATATATACATATATATATTTTCCCCCATGATGCTCTGTGTCACGGTAACCCATCTGCTTCCAGCTGGCTACCTGAGGGTGGTGCTGTATTGCATGCACATTGAAATCATGATGGGTAAAAGGGTCATTTTCTCTCAATGAAAAATGTTGTCTCCTCAAAGCTTATGGCTGCTAGTGATGGAGACCGAAAATGAATGTTCACGGGGGAAAGCACCTGTGGTTGAAGCTGCTCTCGTCATGCGAATTGATAATACCCAGTCACGCAATGCCCACGTAATGAAACACCTGCACTGTATCTTGGAACAGACACTAAAATTCAATGAATAGCGGAGCAGTCCATTTCATTACTTAATATTCATATAATAAACATTCAAATGTCAATTAGATGGTAATCTACATGAGATATAAAGAAAAAAATGGTTACAGTAATCATCAACATAAAGTGATCAATTTGACATGGACAGAGGTGATCAGTCGAAGTGGTTTCCACTATATTTCTCTCTATGCTCCATCTACAGTTTTTAAAACCTTTTAGTTACATGATGGCTTTACTCATGAGGTCACTAAATATTGACTTGCTGTGTGCCAGTCTTATGAAAAACGTTCTTTACGGACACTCTTTACTTCATATTCATTTAGACAGAAGAGCCTTTGAGTGACACAGTTGAACTTTTAGAACAATCAGGACATTTAAACATCAAATATTGTACTGTGTATTTATGGTCAACTATGTACTTAAAATAAACTGTTATCTCTTCTCCCTTTCCACCAGCAACTGTTTAACTGCCAGTTACTCTACCGACTGAGCATGCCAGATAATGACCTGACAGTGTTGCCAGCAGCGATCGCAAACCTCATCAATCTCAGGGAGCTTGATGTCAGCAAAAACAGTAAGTAAAATGATCACATATTTTCCTGTATTTTCATCTTTTCTTTTCTTTTTCAGAAGACTTGCTCAGGTTTGAAGTATTTTTGACTGGCAGGTTGAACAAGTCATGTAAAACTGTGGCATCAGATCATGTTGCTGAAACCTGAAAACTGACCACAGCCAGTGGCTCAGTGACCTGTGAAGTTCAAATGCGTAGATGTCCTGGTTGTCCTTGTGTTGTCGTGACTGCTTCTGACATCAATCAGTGAAGGAATTTTTTTTAAAAAGATGACATTTCCAGGAAAGCATTTCATAATTGATGCCACACATAGATTGCTTCAAAGATATTCTGAGGTAAAATGCCACAGCATGTTACATTTACCACATGTTACGTCACAAGACTGCATGACTGAAAACCCCTTACGGGATTGATAAAGGAAGTGTACAAGCCCAGACCTGCAAGACACTATCTTCACAGTGCAGAGCAGTAGCAGGCACAAAACAAAGCTGCTGGCTCTCACACAAACTGTGAGAATATTAGTACAAGGTGCTCAACTCAAAGTGTGTTGTCAGTGGTTTGATAAAGTGGGAAGTGACAACATTTGTCAAAGGTTGACATTTACCTCTTTAAAGATAAACATTTGCGCTGTTGAATGTGAGGGTGAGCTTTGTACTGTAAGTCCTTTCAAATTTGCGTGTTTGATGAAAACTTTCCACCGTCAGTGTTGTTCTAGTCTGACATTTAGAACAAGAAACAGCTGCAGACTAAAGTGTCTGAAGGCTTGACAGTTCTCTGTTCTAATGCCCAGCTGCATACAGAATCAATCAGGTGACTGTGCTATTTTGAAAATGTCTGTATATTCTTAACATCCTGTTGCATGTTCCTAACAAAGGGTTTTGTTTCAAAAATGTCAGAAGCATTAACATCACTGTCTGACATTGTCTTTTTTATTTCCCAAAAAGCTGTTAAGCTCTTTTAAAATAATGTGGTAACAATGCAGGATACTGCATAAGGTGGTTGATCATCACTATATTACCTTGAAGCTAAGCAGAGCAGAAAAGGAGTATGCACACTCAGCAAAACCCTTTCATGAATAGACAAAGGTTAAAATGGTAGTTCTAATATAAATGAATGGGTGCAAAGACAGCATAGATTAAACAAATGCTGAAGGATGTGGTGGTGTTTTCATGAACCAGGGCTGCATGTGCCGTGTTGACATTAAAAGTAGCTTATCCTTCTTCACAAAGCACTCTGCGCTAAGTGTTGTGGACACAAAACAAAGTGGGTGGAAATAAACCTTTAGACTTGGTCACGTCCCCTTTCTCGCAGTTCGCACATTGTGGATGTTTTATGAGAACTTGCAGACTATCACTCAGTGGTCTTTTTTTTTTTCACTTCTTCCTTTCCTGCTCTTTCATTGTGTCACCTAGAGCGCTCATCTCTGTGGTTGTTTAGAGAGGAAAGGTGCAGAGCCACTCTTAATGTATCTTGAGCACACACAATTCAGGCGGAGAGCCGTCCTGCTTGTACTCACAGTCCACCTGAGTTTAACATTCACAAAGCTTCTGCTAAACACAAGACGCATTATCCCTCATCTTTTTGGTTTTGACATGAGTCATTTGTTTTGTCAGCAGTAATAAAATGGTTGAGGTACAACTTGCACGTGTTGAATTGATGGTCTGTAGTTGTTTTACCTTTAAACATCTTATGGCTTTTTTGCTCTTTCTCTCCAGGTATCCAGGAGTTTCCAGAAAACATCAAGAATTGCAAAGTCCTAGCTGTTGTGGAAGCCAGTGTGAATCCCATATCCAAGTACGTACTGCCCACCCACATACAGGTTTTCCACCCTTAATAACTCCATTTCGATTCAGTGTTGCCAAAACATTTTAAAATTGAAGTATTGCAGCATTGGTGCAGCTTTGTGTGAGTGATGTGATTTCCGTTCCTGTGTGTGTTGTCAGGCTCCCAGAGGGCTTCACTCAGCTTCTGAGTTTGACGCAGCTCTACCTGAATGATGCCTTCCTGGAGTTCTTACCAGCCAGCTTTGGCAGGTCAGTGTGTTCTCCGGATTGGATCAGGATGAAACTGTTTCTGTATAGAAAAAATCAAATACTGTACAGTATGTACATTCAGGCTGCTGACTGTGGTATTACGTGTATGTTTTGTGTGAAGCCACATGCAGTAGCTGATCGGGTAACACTGATGTGGCTGTGATGGCATAAGATTTATCTGACTGTGTAGAGCCTCTGCAGTGTACCATTACCATGAAATTCAAATTTTGTAAAGGTATCCAATAAAATCTCTAGCTCTAAATTATAATTTACTGCCTTAACAAGCAGACATTCATATTGCAAATTAGAAATAATTACACTTGCTTTATTAGGTTAGACCAGCCAGAGAGATTTTCATTTACTGTGTAATCTATAGAAGAGCCAGGTGGTGTTGCTGATAAAATATTGATCTTGACATAAGACATAATCGATATGTTTATGGTAACAATGGATCAAATGAAAATGTGAAAGGGGATGCTCGTAGTGATGAACCTACAGCTCATTGTTTAGCTCCCCAGCTTCCCAGCAGCCACCAACAACATTGGAGGTTGATAATTGGATGAATTTAGGTTGTGACATCGGTTGACAGAAATTCAATGTCAGGACAAGGTCTGATGCCAACATCAATTTGACGTAGAATACCGATGACAGATGGCATTGATATTTTGTTGGTTTTAAGTTGTGTTGTTAAAAAACCAAAATCCAACGTCTTCCAAACATCTCATGTCAACGTCATCCTTACATGAAATAATGACATTAACGCCTAGAGAACAAAAGCCTACGTCTGCAAAACTTCATAATCTTAATGTCCGTACAACATGAAATTCTAACGTTGTTAGACATTTCATTCCAACCAAAATTTTAACTTGTGTCTGACGTAAGAGTCCAACGATTATTGGTGCCAGCAGGGCTGGTTTACTCTCACCTCTCATGGCATCGTTTTCGGCTATAGCAGGCAGCTGCTTTCAGCGAGGAAACAATAAAAACTCATTGTACACTACCTGCTCAGCACCAAATAGCACACAGTCACAGTTAACATCTAGCTGATGAACATGGTGGAGCATTTAGTAGCTGAAGAGACAGATATTTCCCTCAGGAGATGTCCATGAGAGTCCAAAAACAGACAAAAAAGAGTGAATATTAGGCATTCATCAAGTGATCACCAGAAACAAGACTCCAAATGAACAATAATTTTGCTGATGGTACATGTAATTGATTGTAGCAGTACATTCCTTAATGTGTGCTATACTTGCCGAAAAAGCTGAGCTGTTCTGCTCCTGGAGCTGTGTTGACAGTGCCTGCATATGTCAGCAAAATCTGTTGTTCTTCCTGCATCTAGCGCTGTCATTTGACGTGACGGTGACATAGTTGGAGACAAGGAAGAACTACAGGCTATTTCAGCTTGGATTTCTAGTTTTCACCTCTGGGTGTTCAGGGGGTACACTCTAGATGCTGCTCAAAAACAGAACTTCCTTGTTCTTTTTTGCTTGTATTGCAAACTAGCTGCATTTTCAACAGTGCAGACAGTGTTGTGGACATGAATACCTTTACTTTGTTTTGGCTCACTGGTTTTCAGCCTAATTAATTTGAGCCAGAGTGTGCGGTTGAAGACATGTAGTAAAGAGAAGCCGAGGTTGCGGCTGCATTAGCCGTGCAAGAGGATATGGTGGACGGGAACCCTCCAGCTCATGTGCTATGCATCCCGGTCCATGTATTTACTGCTGGCATGACTGTGAGCAAGTCAATATGGCACACTCTGAGGAATTTATTGCTTCAATCGACATGGTTTACCATCAACACTTACTGGACATCCACTTGAGAGGTGGCGAATTTCCCTTTAAAAAATGATGATATGTCAGTTTTGAGTTCATAACTTGCTTATCTTGCTCCAAAGTTGCCAAAAAGGAGGCATTTTACCTGTGAAATAACACCTGTGATTAAAAAAAGACCCCCTGCTCTGTTTTTCTGCCGCATACCAAATTATTGTTTTGCTGTACTTAGTTACGTTATGATATGACATATTCACATCTATTGTTTTAAGATGTGGTTCCTTTTACTTAAAGGCAGAACAGGTTGTTTCGTTAAACCAGCTGGATTAGTCATGCTCATACTGTTTGTAGTTTACACAATAGTTAGTGTTGAGCTTTCTGATGACACAAAACATGGCTGTGCGTTGCCCACTTGTCGGCCTCCTCATCTCCTCTTTAACATACTGTACAGCATAGCTGGTTATAGCAGATAAGCCTGCAGAGGAAATCATGGCTGCTGTCATTGCTCAAAACTCCATTCTACACAATAGTGCTGTAAGCTAGAATATGATGAAAGTGTCGTTATTGGGAAGTACTGGAGAATAATTTTAAAAACTAATGGTGCATTCGTAAATCTAATCTGATGCTCTATACTTAAATGAGAGCACTGTTTTCCAAAGAAACAGAATGTTCTGTATCTACAATCATTGACAAACGGTTAAGGTAATCATATGTTTACTCTGCTTGGTGCTCCGCTGTTCTGAGAGTGGTGTTCTGAATAACTGAACGGTACATTCCAGCGCTCAGAATTTAGGAACGGTCCAGTTTGTAGCACAGTGCGCTCTGACCCTCAGAGTGAGTGTTTACGATCACACACCAAGTATGACTATAATTGAATGCTGAGTTACAGTTGAAAAAAAAATTGCAAACTCAAGTAATTAAGGTAGAAAAGGTTACTGCAGTATGAAGATCAGATGTTAGACGGTATCATTTAAATATTAAGTGTTGCTGTAGTCCTAAACAATTATGACATTGGCTTTTTACTTGATTGCAGGTTGACTAAACTACAGATCTTGGAGCTGAGGGAGAACCAGTTAAAGATGTTGCCAAAGTAAGTATTTTTTTTCAAACATGAAATATATAGCGTTCATTTTTTTACAAAATGAAATGAGCACTGTCGCTGTAACAGTCATGCTTGTGTCATGAAGTGTGTCAAGAATTTTTACCCTTCCTTCCTCCCTATCTCCTTCCTCTCACAACCCCTGCAATGTCTCTGCTGTGTCCTCCATCCTGCCTCTTTTTAGTGTAGATTCCCTCCCATACCTCTAACTGTAGCATTAAATTCCACTGTGTTACATAAGAGCCCCCTGTGCTTAGCTGCTTGCTGTGGCAGGTTTTATAATCCTCCACTGAGACAGTGGTGAGGGTTATTTCACCATTTGAGAAGGGTTACAGTGCCGCTGGGACTAAGTGTCCCACGAATATTTGAGAAAGCTCCAGGTGATTGTGGGGGGAAGTTACTTTCCTTTTCTGTCTTCTCTTCATGCTTCACTTGCCATATCATTCCATTTTATGTCCTTCCCATTTTCCCAGCGAAACTGTATTTCCCTATGTTTTTTTATCCTTTCCTCCCTCTGGCTGAGTTTCCTTTGTTATCTCACTCACTTTCCTTTTTCTTATTTTTCATTGACTAACTGACGGGCCAGACGGTGCATAAAGTGCTGTGCTGCAGCTCAGAGCGGATCCTCTCCTCTCGCTGTGTTTATGTGACAGAGGCCAGACCTGTTAAAGGCTGGAGCCCTGACAAAGAAAGGACTAATGATCAGGAACGTTGCCAGAGCAACACACAAGCATTTCAGAGATGTAAACAAATGTGTGCGTGCACAAAGGGGGTGCAGCAGAAGTCTTTTCAGGGCTTCCACATAGAAAGTGAAGCCTCTTTTCTCTCAGTGCATGGACACACACCGAGCACATGCATAAACCAAATGTTTCTCTGTATTTTAAAGAAGGATGTTGTGTTCCTCACAACTTGGGGTCATGAGCCATAGTGTGTGTTTTTTCACTGGTGAACTCGCTTTCTAGATGAGCCAGCACAGCTCATTCTTACCCCTTTCAGCTCACACGGGGGTCGCTGGTGTTCTTGCCAACTTTGAGGTAAGAATGTGACAAAGCTGGCTAATGCTCAACTACATCAACATGATTAATGTTTTCATAGGGCACCAAGTGCTAAAAGAAATCACCAAACAGCTTAAATCATTTTTATAATGTGTGTGTATGTCTTACATTCTCATTTTATGAGGAGCACCTAAAAACAAAACAGGCTCCACAGTATTGTTGGTGGGCCTCTAGTTTCCATTGCTGTGCTGAATCTCACTCATGCCTTAAGGAAACACAGGTTCATCCCTGCTGTGTGAGGATCATCATATCTGTTCCCAAACACAGCTCAGTATATTTCTATTTTATCTTCAGTCGCTTTAGTTTTGTTTTGTTTTGCCAGAAGTTAATTAGTGTATCACAATTCTTTACCCTGACTCAATTACACAATTTAAAGTCTTGTTCCCAGTGTGTTTTATGAGAGGAACCGCCCTCAATCAACAACACTAAGGCAATGGGAAGAACAGCAAGTTAACTTTTGTGTTCACATTTTACTCTTGAAAATCTTAAAGGCGAGGCACTACAACTGAAAACATGATATTCTACTTTCATAACATGTCATCTTTCAGACTAGTTCAGATTTCTGTTGTGGAAATTTATGCAGAATGCATTTTTAATTAGATAATGCACCATGTGCATATTTAAACAAATTTAAGTAAATAAGGTTTCATGGTGGTATCTTTTAAGTTAAAAGTTTCACCCTAGTGTCTTAATCAGTGTTTGAAATTTTACATTACATATCTTCTGTGGCCGTTTAATCAAAATAAGGTTTTTTCCAGACTTTATTTTAACTTCAGTCGCCCTTACACACACCAAACTTTCAAGTTTTATTCCTGTCTATATTCTGAAGCTTTCTACTGACGGGATAATTCATATAACATTCAAAGCCTGATTTATAGAACATTTTACTCTGAAAAACATGGCAATAATAGATGTTGTTATGGCTGATGACAATATTTTGAATGATGGAGTGATAAAAGGAGGTCTGTACAAAGCTGGAATGTGACGACAAAATGAAAAAAGAATCCAATGTTTAGATTTCTTCTCTGGAAATGTGTGCAAATTAGTACAAATTTAAGTGAAAAGTGCCTCATTTGTGTATTTAAACATAACATTTCAGGAAAAATAATTGACTTACTGTAGGAAAGGACTGGGGAAAGTTTCATAGTGGTATTTGTTAGTTAGAAATTTTACCCTATTCACCCTATATTGGGGTTTTTTCCCCTTAACTTGCAGTTCTTGAGACTTTGTTTTGCTGCTGCCATTGAGGGTTAAATTCCCCCAAAGGCATGTCATCCGTAGATTTTGAGGAATGGGAGAGTGAGTTCACTCTTGCGGCTCAAAACATGAAAGAAGCCTTTAGAAGAATATTTCACTTCCAATTTTCTGTCACTGGTAATCAGTTAAATACAGTGACGACTGTTAGCAGTTGAATAGTCCTGGTTTTTGTCTGCTTGTTTACAGTGTAGCAGAGAATGTGAGACTGTGACCTGAATGTGGAGAGAAAACTCTGGAGCGAGGCTTAGGGCTAGCATACGTCACATTTTCCATTATTTAAAGCATATTTCTGTCACGCCTGAGCTGTTGAAGGTATTTATTTCCTCATAAAATTATTCAGTGAAAGGAGCAAGGGCAGAACATGTATGCTATCCAAAACTTGACATGAAAATTGACAGATAATCATTTTCTTTTGGTGTGCTTTGTAAAGCCCTTGGCCCGCATTGCTTTTAATCCAGGCTGATTTCAAGATCTCACTCCCTGTCTGTCCTGTGTGTCTACAGAAGCATGCAGAAGCTCACACAGCTGGAGAGGTTGGACCTGGGGAGTAATGAGTTTACTGAAGTGGTGAGTATGTCAGTCGGTCTGTCAATGCCCAGGGCTTATTACTGTCCTGTTGGTGATGTTGCCTCCTCCTTCCTTAATTTCTTTTCTTCATTTTCAAAATGGAAGCTCTGTTTGTAATGTGCTTATTTGTTATCATTGGCATATAACATTCATTAATATACAATGATCACTGTGGAATAAATAACTGGCCTTAAGATTTACTTTTATCTTGTTTTTGAGCTAAGTTTCTCATCCTGTCTCTGCCCAGCAGACACACACACACACACACACACACACACACACACACACACACACACACACACACACACACACACACACACACACACACACCTTAAACACTCATACTGTACACACACATCCCATGTGCTTCACCTCTTCTCTCCTCTTTACATCTACAGCCTGAGGTTTTGGAGCAGCTGACTGGAATTAAGGAGCTGTGGATGGATGGGAACAGACTGACATTTTTACCTGGGGTATAATTTACAGTCAATCCTATACACACTTTCAGAGGCTGCTGTGCCCCAAAACATCAGTTTGAAATTATTCCCCTTGATTTTCAATCTATGTGTCTGCTTAACTCTTGATCAAAATGAACCACAGTCAGTTTGCATCAGGCTTTCAGCCCTCAGAAAACCAGCAGAGAAGGAGCTGCAGTTAGAAATTGTTCTCTTGTTGGGTGAACACAATTAGACAGTTTTAGAGAGGAAAGTGCAGACGTTTGGGTTTGCAGATGTCCCGATAATAATTACACAAAAAATCTGCAGCTGTGAAGTAAGTATTTTCCTTCAACATAATTAATGTATAATGATGTTTTGGGAGTCGGAATGTGTTACATTAGAATTCATTTTTCATCCAAATGACCAGCTTGTTTGTAACTGGGTCACAATTAAAGCATTAGTTCTTCTGCCAGCATTTCAGCAGCATCGGCTGTAATCACAGTCTGGCCTTTCAGAGGCAATAACGTCTGCTAGGAATATAAACCAAAACTGAATGCAGCAATTGTTTTCTGTTTTATATAAAATGTTATAATTCAACCGTGGGGTGATATCATGTCTGGGATTCCCCTACATAAGTTACCTCTACCTCTCTGCTGAGGATGTTTTGGGGATTGTTTTAATCCAAGGCTTCTGTTTTCAGCCAACACTACTACCTAATCCTCAAATAAATTAAGTGAGGGTAATGAGATATCAGTGAAAATTCAGTGTATTTAATGTGTGTCTCCATTTATGTATCCAGATGCTGGGGATGCTCAAGCAGCTGGTATACTTGGATGTGTCCAAGAACAACCTAGAGATGGTGGATGAGCAAATCTGCGGCTGTGAGAACCTGCAGGACCTTTTGCTTTCCAACAATGCCCTCACACAGCTGCCAGGCTCCATTGGTAAACATTACAGCACACACACACACACACACACACACACACGCACTTCTTACTTGAAGAAAATTTATTATGAAACACCTTAACTCTCTTTCAGCTCTTGCCAATGCATCCTTCATTACTGCATCCATTTATATGTTGTAGGTGTCTAATTCCCATAGACGGCAGGACAGTGGTATTCCTGCTTAGCTGAAATTTATTTTCATAACACCACAAGTGTACCAACTTTCAGAAATAATCCTGCAAGAAATCTCCAGTTACATAGATAGTCAAAGGTGTAGACAGTGCAGAAGTACCACGGGATGTTGAGTTTTAATCAAAGTATTCTCAAAATTACGGCACAAGTATAAAACATACGGGAAAAAGTTAGGTCTTACAGCTGCTCTTTTCTGATTTTATGTCATTTTCTCAGTTACTATGGAATCTTTTCTTTTTATTTTTAGTTCTTTTGGCTCATGGCTCTTTTTAGCTTTCATGGATGTATAACGCGACTACAAGGAATTTTAAACCGGTTATGAAACAGTGTCCATTTAATACTGATGCCTCTATTTCGGAGGACAGCGCAACCCGCTGTGGACAGACCCAGGTTCGGCTTTACAGCTGCCTTTGACCTGCAGTCCGAGCTCCAGCAGCAAGAGCTCCGTGCCCAGGAGCAGAGCTTCGCCTTGTTGCTCCACCGGTCCCTGGTGATGAGGGTCCCCAGGGCAGCAGTGTCCATCTCTGGCGTAGACTACACTGAAACACAACAAATATGTCACATAGATTATGACGCAAGTGTACTCTGGTACAGAACACCATTACTAATGTGGATGCTGAGCGGCAGGGGAGTGGAGCGGGGGGCAGTCGTACTTGGGCACGGTGCAAATCATCGTACCTAATATGAAAGTGCCCTTAGATCTTTAAGGATAAAATGGAGATATTTGTAATTACTTGCTTCCTTTCATCTCTTGGGGAAAAAGCAATGTTCATATGTGAAGACTATGCTAATTAAATCAGATGAGTCTAGCTGCACTGTGCCATAGAGTCAGGGTTGATTACTGCTAAAGTGATTATGGTATTGATGACAGTATGAATTCATCCAATTAACTGCTGTAATGGATCTTCCTCTTTGTGGTGCAACAACAAGTTATAATCAATAACTGCCCTGAGCTGTTGAATGCATCTCTAATTCTCTCTCTCTCTTTTCCTCTTGCTATAGGCTCACTAAAGAAACTGACCGCACTGAAAGTGGATGAGAACCAGCTGATGTACTTGCCAGACTCAGTTGGAGGGTGAGCATAACAGCAATAGTTTTAATATGGGCAGAATAAAACCTGGAGATCAGTGGATTATTGTGCTGTTTTCATCTGCCATCCGCTGATCGCATAAAACGTCTGTCTGGATAAATCAGATATTCCCATTAAACATAATGTGTTCCCATCCTTTATTTGTTTCGGTCTAATGCTCATGATATCGAGTAACTTGATAACGGCTGTGATCATGAAGTATGAATGACAATAATTAAATGTCATGGTTCTGAGGCTTTCATATTGATTTATAGAAACAGTGTTTGTGAATGCTTTATTATAATCCTGGGCCATATGACCCTCCAATACACTACTGATTAAATCAGGCATAGCTGTTCTCAGACTGATACTGTCTGCAGCAGGCAGGTAAACCCAGCAGCCAACAGCTGCTGAGGTCATAGTAAGTGAATCAGGGCCTCGTCCTGACCTTTCACCTAATGTGAGTCATTGAGGTCCAACACAGAGATTAAACTCCAGTTTTTTTTGTTTTGTTTTTTTTTGTTTGTTTTTTTTTGTTTTTTTATCTGTTCACCCCCACATCCGTGAGAGAGACAATTCTACACTGGCTTTTACTTCTATTATTACAATTATCCCAAATGTGAGAATGTTTCTCCTTGTGTAATTTGACACAGATTATGTTACAAAGCCTATGGTTTAGTTTAATCCTATGCAAGGATTTTAGCTTAAGCAAACTGACTTCTTTTTTTCATTTATTATACGTAGTTGATTTTATGTTGCCCATCCACTGTTGTCTCTGTTTTATATGTAGCAGGGAGCGGTCAGATCATGTGTTTTGGTGACACATAGTTCTGTAACAAAGTAGCTCTCCTGCTAGTCAGACTCTTTTTGCATTCATCTGTATCCCCAGAGTGCATTTGCATTTTTCATTCAGCAGAAAGCCACAGCTGCTTGGCACTTCTGTGTCAGCGTGGGCTCAGTTGAAATGTTACTACTTTACATTATGCCTCATGAAGCTTTTAAGATGCATCAGTGCTGTTGTAAATGTCTGTTTCACTGTTACTGTAAGTTATTATCACAATAACTGGCATGGATGGAAGTCAGTCTTCGGTCTTGTTGTAGGATATTTCTGAGAGTTTTCAACATTGTTTAGCCATTTTTTGTATTTGTATATTTGAAGAGGGGGTTTCATGCTGCCCAGTAATAACACCTGATTTGACAGACCAAAATATTCAGTCCTTATTTTACCACGTTGGCATTCTAAATACTTGACATATAGTAGAAGTCTGATGTAGCAGATTCCACTGATTTTTTTTCTCATCGAATTCACTTAACTCAGTTACTACTCAGTTGTATAATGTCCTCTGTGGCTCTGGAGGTAGGTTTCAAAGTGAAATAAAATATTATCGTGGTTGTCGGGGCATAGGCGTGGAGATTACAAATGTATAACAGTAAACCTGTGTCACAAACTGGGGATGTGGACCTTGAAATATGTGGGCAATTAACAGGCAGGGAGGGTCTAACAAAAAGCTGCTACTGATATGCATTAAAGCCTTGTGTCTACCAAGCAGTCTGATTCAATTCAGTTCGGTTCACTTTATATTAGAACGGTTATTTTTGTGTTTCTCTTGTTAGAAGTTGTGGTTGATTCTAATAGAACCGTTCTGCTCCATCCTGGGTTTTTTTTACCCCTCTGTTGTAGTACCTAACACACTGATCTGATACTAAGAGGTGAAGCTAGAAACACTGTTGTCTGTCAGTTGGTTAACAGAATCGTCACTCTTGCTTGAAGGACTCAATTCACAAATCCACCATTTATAAATATACTGCCGATTGCAGCATGGATTCTCAGCACTCTAGCGTTTTCTTTTCTGTTCTGAAAATGTCAGCGTGCAACTCCATTCCGTGGCTGATAGGCGAGGTGCAGACGTTCCTCTGCATTGCCCTTGAACAGGAAATACAGCGAGAACAGTATGGAGCAGTGATGCAGCAATTACTATACAGTAACAACCTACATTTAAAAGTACCGTCCGTGGTGGAAATGCAGAACAGATCTGGAATTAAGGTACATGTCTGCATGGGTTACATATAGATTGTAACGGTACCGTACCACAAATGTTTGGTAGAACCACGGCTGATGGGAACTGTAGGATCCAGGGTTGAGATCGTAATATCCCCACATCCAATGCTTCAGTTTGATCGTTCATTGTTAAATCTGTCTCTTTAAAGTCTCCAGACTTTATGGAAGTACATTACTTGATCACTAGAGCATCCTTTTAACTTTGATATTGCAAGTTCTTCAAATGAGATTAATCTTGTTTCACATAGAATGTGTTGTACGTATAGTCATTACACCACATGTTTAAATCGTCGTCCTCCTGCTTCTTTCTGCACCAGGCTGACAGCACTGGATGAGCTGGACTGCAGTTTCAATGAGATTGAAGCCTTGCCCTCTTCCATTGGCCAGTGCATCAGCATCCGCACCTTCGCTGCAGATCACAACTTTCTCACAATGCTTCCCCCCGAGGTGAGTATGCACAATGGTGTCTGTATGTTAAATGATGTGGCAAGCCAGTCTGCTCAGCTGTAACAGCTAGCCTTGTTGGCTCATGACTCTTTGGTTTCCTCCCCTCACAGATGGGCAACTGGAAGAATGCAACTGTGCTGTTCCTACATTCCAACAAGTTGGAGTCTTTGCCTGAGGAAATGGGTGACATGCAGAAGCTCAAGGTTATCAATCTAAGCAACAACAAGTGAGTGTAGACTGACAGCATTCATGCATAATAAGGTTCAAGTTCAAGGGTGAAAGTAATCAGTTTTTTCTTTGTAGCATAGAAGTCATTTTAAAGCATGAATTCCAATCATTCTCTGACTCCACTTTCTCAAATGTGAGGTTTTGCTTTTCTCTGTTTGTCAGTGGAAATTTAATCTATTTTAAAGAAATCACTGCAGGATTAAACCTGGCATTTTATAGACAAATCGATTCAACAAGAAAATAATCAGCAGATTAAAGAGTTGTTCCAATACCGATACCAGTATGGAAAATTCTTCTGATACTGTCTAAAATGCTGCATTGGTTATTGCTGAGTACGTAAGTCTAAATCGATTTTAAAGTAGTCTCACACCTGGATAAAGTGGCAGTTTTCCCAGAAATCAATTCTTCTTCACTGCTCTGAAACCGTAGTCTACTAAACAAGTTGCACTGTGCAGCCGCTGGCAACTACAGTTTTATGGCCCTGACACATCAAGCTGATGGATGGCCATTGGCCATTGGCCATTGGTCAATGTCAGGCCAGTCAGTGAGTGTTTATCTCCCTAGTTTTTGCGGTGTGTCCCGCACTGTTGGGGCAAGCTTAAAATCACTCTCATTGTCAGTTCAGCTCAGTGCGTGAGAAGAGAAACGGTAAGTGAGAAAAGTAAACAGCTGAGTTCAAGAAGGCATGAGATCAATTCTAAAGTTTATTTTATTTAGCCATTGAGCTCTTAAGCAGCAATAGTTTTTAACTGTTTGTGTTGTTGTTTGATAGTGCACAGTAATGCTTTGTTCTTTCAATATTGGGTTGTGTTCTTAATGTTCTAACACTGACTAACTAGCGTCAAATCCAGTTTCACTTCTAAGTGGCGAATGAAATCCACCACTGCCTGCCAGTACAGAGACTTATTTCCTCTCATGCAGATGCAGAATGTACATGCTAGTTGGCCATTGGTTGTAGTCTTTGGTTTGTGTTCAGTGCAACTGTTTGGGCGAGACGCAGGCAACATGAGGCAACGCAACAGTCGGCCTTCATCACCACTAGTTCTCTGATGTCGGCTTGGTGTGTCTGTATCTTTTTAAAGAGGCGAAAAAGACTTGATTCCAGTAAAAAAGTCTAATGTTAGCCATTAGCAAAATGACAAAATAGATGATAAAAGACATCTTTATGCCATTTTTGTCTGTATGTATTTGTTCTTGTTTTACAAAGGGGTTAACCTGAGCCATGCCCTACAGCAATGATAGCCATCATTTCACATCCATAAAGGGTTAATAGCATATATCTGTTAGAGTTTTATTTATTATTTTTTTTTAATGGTATTGGTATCAGCAGATATGCAAGTTCAGATATCAGAATCAGTGTTGGGAAGAAAAAATGGTATCGGAACATCTCTAGCAGATAAATCAATAAATGACAGATGAGGAGCGTTTCCTTCTATCAAGTCGCCCTGTCTTTATAGTCTAACCTGTAACATTTCTGTCCCATAGAGTTGTTTGATTTAAAAAGTATTTACTTCACTATAAAAAGCATGAGAATCTCACTCTTACATGAACACATGCTCATTCTGAATCACATGAATACAACATCATGATCAAAGTTTTAATTCTGTCCGGAATGAAAATGCGTTGGTTTGGAAGCTAAGGCCTGATTGAGGTTTTAATCAGAGGTTTTCCATTCCTGCTGTCCGCTCTGTGCCAAATACATTGAATAACTTTGGTCTTTTTTAAATTTGAAATAGGGCTTCAGTCTGTCTGTACAGTGGTCCCTCACACACATCAATGTGCCTTACACAATCAATTTAAGGGACATGTTTGTTCCTTTACAAGTACATCACATTTGTGAGTCTTTAAGGTTTTTGTTGTAAGACAACTGAGTACCTGTTTTGTTTTTGTTCCCCTGCAGGTTAAGGAATCTTCCCTACAGTTTCACTAAGCTGAACCAGATGACTGCAATGTGGCTGTCCGAAAATCAGGTAAGATCATATGCATTATAGATAAATCACAAGTAAAGGGGTTTCGGCTTTCAGACTGTAATGTGTTCTATAGACACTGTAATAGCAGCAGGGTTACGTGACTCACAACAACCTTCAGCTGTAAATGAATCCAGCAAGGCCAAGTTGCTCACAGGAAAACACATTCAAAATTTAGCAAACTACTTCCAGGACATTTGATCTAAATGTGCCAAATGGCAGTGCAGGTCAGACTCAGTGATACCGTAAACTCTACATTTTTAAAATGGAGAAGGATCCTAATGAATGTCAGAAAATGTTATCCATTCAATAATACTTGTTTAAGGTCAACAGTATGGTAATCTAGAGAAGCCTGTCAGAAACCCTGAAAAGTGGTGTGACTTGAATCTGAATGACAGGGAGACAGTTTGTGGAAAAGGCAGCAGCAACAAGGTATGGATATCAGTACTTAATACCTTTAAGGTATTGACTGAAATAAGCATGTTCCAAATATTGTAAAAACTGCTCCAGTCAAATGATACCTGCATTCCATCCTTTTTGTACTAATATTTAGAGAAAAATGACTATTTGTATGGTTTCACTCACAGTAAATCACTGCATTCGTTCTTCAGTTTAATGTGTAATGCGATTGGTCCACTGACAGAGTTGGCAGTTTTGCGTGCTCAGATGCCACAAAAGCGTTCAACACTAAAATGCCACCTGTGGCATTTTACACAACTGAATGCTTCCATTCACATGATGGGTATTTAATTGCATCGGGAAGAAAAGGTGTCAAATGAAATACTGTATTGGAATCAGTATCGCTTTAAGGGTACTGGTATTAGTGATTTTTTAAAATGATAAAAAGTAACAACTAGCCAGAAGTAAAGCAGATGTAGAAAGTTCAAGTTGTGTTGCTTGAAGTTTAGATGTCTACCCTCAACAGAACACAAGATAAGCCTATCAAGAGGTGGAAACGTTTGAATCTGCAAATGGCTTCAAGTCCCGCTCTGTCATAGCAATGTCGCTTTGAATGGGAAAGGAGTTCTTAAACTGCTCGCATCAACCTTAGCAGAGGAGTTTTAATGAGTGCAAAGGCAAAGTAATGTTGGAGAGGACGCTGCAGGAGTGTATTGATTTAGTGCGTTTGCTTTGTTCAGCTTATAAATATTTCCAAATTACAGCCTGTTGACTCTCGCCGCATTCTAAAATCAATTATTCATGCCTTTTCCTCATTCTAGCTGGACTATTGTAAGTCTCTGTTCAAATACCTAAACAAATCATCACTGGAGAACTGCAGACATTGCAGAGTGCTGCTGGAAAACTTTGTTATGTAGAACCAGCCCATGTCTCCCCTGTCTTGGCCTCAAGTGGGCTGCCTGTTAAATACAGAATAAAATTTCAGAATTTTTCATCATTTAAACTCTTGCCAGTCAATCATCAGGACTGTCTAGCTTTCTGGTGGACAAACTATAGACTGGTGACAGTTTCAGAGCATGTCTGTCTGTACTTCAATTTCTTATCAATTATCAGCTGACACATACGCCTATACAAAATATCTGTAATGAGCCGATATTGCCCGGTGACTCAACCTGGCCCAGTTGACTCTATTCTCAACAAGAAACTATAGAGGCAGGAATCCAAGGTCATTTGACAAGTCTTCAATGGACTGAGTGTAACCAAGCTTTTACCCCCAGGTTCTCAAAACAGACTTCCTTTAGATATGACTTTGTTTTAATGGACTATTTGTGCAAGCAGGCCTGTTATTGGTGTTTTTGTGTTGTCTTTGTGGATCAAAATTGTTATTTTCCTTGTGTTACGGCACTTGATGGAGCCCAGGGGACGGAGGGCGTAACACAATGAAAAGAACCGGGATGAAAAGGATGAGAGGAAAACGGATGGTACAAACTTAGGGATTTATTTATAATAGACAAAAAAACACAAGAGAGGTCTCCACGATAACTGAAAGCGAGCTCTCCAAAAGGTGAGGCCGATCTGCCTAAACAGGGCAACAAAACACAACGGATATTACCAGACAGTCAAGCCACCTACAAAATAGTGCTGAATAACACACTCTTCACCAAAAGAGTAATCTTACCGACAACCGGCACACAACCGCCTCTAGAAGGGGTCAAAGAATACACACCACTCACCAAGTGGCTGTCTCGAGAGACTCCAAGTGGGAAATCTGCCTCTCTGTGAAGGTTTTTATGCTGCCCCAGGGCCTGATGGGTAACGGCTCACAGGTGTGAGGTCTGTGTTTTGGAGAAGATCAGAGAAAGAAACTCAGCTGGGAAGAGCTGTGGGGAATTGTTGGGGGAAATTTTGATGTGTTGTTTCAAGCACTGATGATGCAGCCCAGTACACTCGCAATGAGAACACCAGGACATTCTGTGAGCACTGTGTGTGACGACAAAGCACTGTTGATCGCAGATAGCACACTCAAACCTCCTTTTTGTCTCCCACAGTCAAAGCCCCTGATCCCTCTCCAGAAAGAGGAGGATCCAGAGACACACAAAACTGTGCTGACCAACTACATGTTCCCCCAGCAAACTAGGACTGAGGAGTGTGAGTACTGTGCATTCAACAAGACTACATTTCTCTTTTATATTCTATTCATGATTATTCTGACAGACCCTCAAACCGCAACTGTGTGCAACTGTTTTCACCAATCACCTCTTAGCAGCAGGGCTGGATTTTAAAGATTTAAACTTTCAGTACTTATAGGCAATCATACAATTCATATCAACTTGCTTGTACGACCAATACAAACACAATTTATAAGAATAAAACACTTCAAAGTTGATGGTCCATATCTAGTATAAAACTAAAAATATGCGCATGTTAATAACAGTAAATCATAGAAATCAAACTTTCAGGTAAAGTACATGCAGTTTGATGTCAACCAGCGCAATGACCACTTCCCACCTTTATTGTAACAGTCTTATAGGTGACCTGCAAGGACTCCTGTATTCATTTTTTATGAGGGATCTCGTAACCTGAGATCAAAGCTCCAGAAGAAACCCTAGTCTTCTTCTTGTCAAGCATCTGTTAGTTTGGTTTGGTTTCCTATTACACCAGACAGCTTGCCCTGACCCTGTTGCATCTTAGCATCGGAGTAATTAGTGGTTCAAGATCTTTGCGCTTCAACTACTGAAATGGTAGTGAGTTAGCTGCTTGACATTTGCGACAGTGATGTGAAGAACCACCAGAATATGTCCCCATACTAGTAACTGTATTTAGGTTCTGTTTCATGCTATTTTCCACCATTATCCACTGGGAGCTTTTCCAGAAGAGCTTTATCTGTTTCCTCATGTTTGCCTGGGAAGCTGGAATAAGTCATGACCTGACTGAGATGATTGTGTTTTACAACTTGTTAATATGAAGGCCACACACACCAGGTGACTCATATTATCCACTGTGCATTCACACTCTGGTATGGTGTGTTAAGTTGTAGACAACCAGAGTTCTTGATAAGGTCCTATCTCAGTCTCAGCTGATAATGACTTCAATATTTATTTCCTACTCAATATGTACTTGATTTTTTGTTTTGTTTTCAGCTGTCAACTTCTTAAATGTAGTTGCAAGTTAGCAAACATGTGGTGTACACTAAGTATTTGTTGCCAACTGGGGGGTGAAGGTTTTTTTTTTAACACAGAAAACCACACAGAATCACACCTGTAAGCTTGAATGACAGCTTTAAATTATATTTATAATATTAACTTCTTAAGAAACAGGTTGGAATATAATTGCACACTAACAGACACAACAGAGAGCAGATCACCACTGCAAAATGCTGCTGCAGAGTTGTAGGACAGCAGCAGCATCACAACCATAATTGCCACTGGCGTGACATAATTTTCTTAGTAATCATGACCTTGCTTCTCCCCAAGAGTCATACAGGAGTGATATTGAGTCAAATGCTTTGCTGTTATGAGTTTGTCATCTAAGTAAGTTGTAGTTATCATTTTGTCTACCACAGGAATTATAGCTTGATTCATGTTGAAGTTAGTGGCAAATCTTGCAAGAATGGTTATTGATTGTAGTTTTTATCTTTTTGTTTTTTATGTCAGTTTATTAGAAAAAACATCCAAGTATCAGTGATGCATTATTGTGTGGTTTTGTTTTTTCTTTAAGGGGTTAACTTCTGAAATTCAAGTTCTGTACTGCTCCCTCCATTGGCATGCCTGATGTTGTCTTTGCGCCATCTTGTGGTCAAAGTCAGACTCGTATAAATTAAACACAGGGAGTGACTTGCAAAGCCTTAATAAAAGCCTAACACGGTTATCTTCCTCCTGATATCTGCTTTTATTTCAGACATTCCCAACTCTGACTCTGAGAGCTTCAATCCAGCTCTCTGGGAGGAGCAGCGCAAGCACCGAGCTCAGGTGGCCTTTGAGTGTGACGAGGACAAAGATGAGAGAGAAACACCCCCAAGGGTCAGTGTCAAGCTGTTGTTCACATAATTGGGAAAAGAAAAATGACTGTGCTGACATGGTTTACTAAACTGGAAGGACATTGTTGTGATCATAATATTATTTGGCAACAATCTGGACTTTGTAGCTGTTTTTATCTAAAATGTGCCTCATGTCCCATTTTCTCTAACAATTTACAGTCAACATTTTTTTAGGTCAGTGGTTCAAACTAAAACATCATTACTATGTTTAAGAAAAATGCTTAACAGAGGGGACATTGGTGCCTTTGAAATGTGTCTATTTGAAAGTGAATGCACCTCATTCTCCATGTAATTCCCATTCAAAACTGCCATTTCACCTCTCCTCGTCCCACTTCTGTCAAAACTGCAACCAAATGATTTTAGTGGTAAGTTTGTGGGTATTTTTCCTCTTCCAGGAGGGAAACCTGAAGCGCTACCCTACACCATACCCAGATGAGCTGAAGAACATGGTGAAGACAGCCCAGTCTGTGGCTCACAGGCTCAAGGAGGATGAGTCGAGTGATGAGTCGGGAAAAGATGCAAGGCCAATTGAGAGGAACCACATTGGCGTGCAGGATGTGGGAGTTAAGGTCAACTTCAGCTTTTTATTTGATTGCACTTGAAAGAAACCTTGGTTCCCCTTTAGTTCCAGTTTAACCCTGAGAAACCTACCATAGAGCCATTTTTGTCTGTTAAGGGGGTGGACAGGGGATCTTTAGGGGGAGATGGCAGGTCAATATTTTATGCCACATAGAAGTGGTGTACATCATCTGTAAGCTGGTAACCTGAGGATTATTTGAGATACAGCTCAGTCAAGTTTTTCAAGCTCTAAATCTGTAATAAACATTTTGTTCTGGTGTGAAGCCTGTTCAAATTTTTAAAGTTTAGAGTGTAGAGGGGCTTAGAACATTACTATGGATTTATATAAAGGCCAGTCCCATGCTCATTTAAGTTGTTGCAACATTTGTTACATAGATTTGGTGCTAAATATAACCTTTTTTTCCCCATTCAAGAATTGAGAAAATGGTCAAAATATCAGATTAAGACACCAAGACCTTGAAGAACACCACACAAAAATCATGCTGTGATTTGGTATCAAAAACATTTGACATGTGGAGGTTTCTGTAAGAATTGCATATTTTTTTGCAATTACATGGTGAGCACTTCTGTCCTGGAAACTGCTAAGAAACACCCTTATTGTCCATATACCTATGACAGCAATTCATCCTCTGAATGCCTGAGGTCTGTAGTGTGTGGTTGTAAAGTTTCATGAGGCTGTGATTATGCTAGTGGGCTACAATAGGTCATTTTATACAGTGAGGTCTGTTTCAAAGAAATGGCCTCACTAAAATCAAATGGCTATTAGGGGACTAACATCATCACACATGAATACAGTTGGGCTTATTGAATCCACAAGAGTCTCATCTTTCCGGTCATATCCAATTAAGCAATTCCAAATCTGTCAAGGGACCAAAGTATACAGGAATATTTAGATACACCATTTTAAGAATAGGCAAAAATAACAAATTTATACTGCATGCACAAATGGTATGTTTTTTGCCAAAACTGCATGGGATTAGTATAAAGTGGACATGTCTGTAAAGGGGCGACGCATGGGTTGCCACAGAACCCATTTTCATTTATATAGAGAAATCAAGGGACCATTGTGAAAAGGGCCATGCCAGTTTTCCCTCTCCAAAATGTGGCCTAACTTGGGAGCATTATTAAGCTACCCTCCCGTCAAGCTCGCATGACATGGTTGGTACCAGTGTATGCCTTTGGTTGTCTAGTTTTACATGATACCACTACCTTAACGCGAGCTAAATGAGTCCGCCACAGTCTCGGAGAGACTGTAATATCGGCCAAGAATGCTGGCAGTCCCACGGGTCTCTTAGGGTTAACAAATTGCACATTTTACATGCAAGTGAAGGAACATTTTCAATAAATAACTTATCATCTGTACTGCTTTTTTGCAGGTGATAGAGGCTCCCTGTCCTAATGGTACGGCATCAGAAGTGGAGCCCCAAGAATCTACCAACACATTGGCCCAAAACTCTTCTGCACCAGAATCAAATATTTCAGAGTCTTACACCTCTCAGACAGTCGCACTCAAATCTTCAGGGGGCGCTCTAATGAACCATGAGGACACACTAGAGGTACTCTCAGTGGTTTAGTCCTCATATTGTCACAAACATGAAATACAGCAAGCACATTATGAGTTTCAACTGAAAAAATACAGCTTTAAGATTTTTTTATTTTTTTTTGTCTTCAGGATTCTGAGGAGCTGTCTGATGAAGAGGAGGAGATGAAAATTGCAGAGATGAGACCCCCTCTTATTGAGATCTCCATCAACCAGCCTAAAGTAGTAACTTTGAGTAAAGACAAAAAAGGTAAAGATTTTAAGTGATTGAAATATAACATTTAACATGGAAAATTAAAGTGACAGTGTGTAGATATAGTACACTAACCATGATATTTTTGATTCTGATTAACAGATGATGCAGACTCTTTGCTGGATGACACAGTGGCCAACAGCAACCAGAACAACAGTAACTGTTCATCGCCATCACGCATGTCTGACTCAGTGTCTCTGACCACAGACAGCAGTCAGGACAACTCCCTGTGCACCCCTGAGAGAGAGGCAAAGATGCCCTTCCTACCAAAAGGCCGGTTAGTATCGTTCTTCAACCTGTTAACACTGAGAACAAATGAGTCTTCCTCCTGTTATTACAGAATCTAATGTACCTCCTTATTCTTTGTTTTAGGCAAGAGGATGAGAATATGAACCAGCCTAAAGACACCACCCCTCTTCTCCATAATGGTAACGGCTCTGAAACGTCCCTTCAGGCCCTTTTGAAAACCCAGCAGACTCCGCCAGAGAAAATGGGTGACTACGACCTGTCCATGGAAGCAAGGCTGGCCTTCATTGAGAAGGGAATAAACAATGGCATGGGAGAAACTTACACCAAGTGGGACCAGATCAATATGAATGTGTCCAAGTTGCCGACTGACAACATGGTCCAGCTGGATGAGGTGGACAAAACCAAGAATGGTTCAGTAACCCAGGAGGAGCTGGACAGCAAGCAGAGTTTTGGCAACGACAACATGGAGCATTTTCTGAATGGAAACCAGCAGGTCAGTGACTGCATCAATAGTGTGGGCAACAAAAGCCAAGCGATGAGAGTAGAGACATCTGCTGTGCATGTGGCCTCGACAGGCGTGACAGCCAGCAGTGACATGTCTCTGTCTCGCAGCACAGAGGAACTGTCTCCGGATAAAAGGTGCCATCCCCCACAGGTGATGAAGTCTCACAGTGTCAGCAACATAGAAACAGGGGGAATGAAGCTATACTCCTTTGATGGGGATGATGACTCTTACGACACAGCAGGAATGACTAGGATGGCAGGGGCCGGCCCAGGGCCAGGAGCTCAGGGCCAGAGCATAGTCAGGAGCAAGTCAGCCAGTCAGTTACTTAATGACCAGACTCTCCAGATCTACCCCGGCTCCTCTGCATCTTCCTCAGATCTGCTCTCTTCCTCTAAGCCCCCTGCCAGCACCAGTAGATATCCTGTCTCCTCCAGCATGGCCATGGGCATCCCTCCTCCTCAGTACAATATACAGTACACAAGCAGTGCCATGCCTAAAGACGGCCTCTGGGCCCAGAGGACGCCCATGCCTCCAGAGCACCAAGGCTACCTCCCCCCTCCGCCACACTCACTAGCCAACACCAACTACTCCAACCGTAATCAAGCACCTCCCTACCCTTTGCAGCCCCAGCAGAGGGGGCCTCCCATGGCTCCCAAACCCTCTGGAGACATGTGGGCTAAGGAGAGACTTCATTCTACCGGGGGCCAGGCTAGAAGCAGCTCTCTGCAGAGGCAAAGCAGCACCGCCTCCACAGCTTCCATGGGTGACCCGAGGCGCATACAGGTACCTGAAGGGGAATACATGACGTACAGGGACATTCACACCCTCGCCAGGGGGCCGCTGGCAATGAGCCAGGCCATGCAGAGGCCCCTCTCAGCTCGCACTTACAGCATCGACGTACCTGGAGCTTCCAGGCCTATTGGCGCCAGGCCGCAGCCACACGAACTTCCGGAGAGGACCATGTCTGTCAGCGATTTCAACTATCAGCAAAGCAGCCCCAGCAAGAGGCCCAACGTCAGGGTGAAGTCTGAGCACTCGCTGCTGGATGGGTCTGGACAGGTGTCAGGAGGAGTTGGAACAGGAAGGGTGCCAGCTGACTGGAGAGACCAGGTGATGCGGCACATCGAGGCAAAGAAAATGGAAAAGGTAAAACTGTAATGAGATGATGAGATATAGTTTAATAAGTTCCCAAAATGATTCACAATCTTGTCTTTGTTATTTGTTGGTCCTCTGACTCATTATAACAGTCCTAAAATACTTTGAATGTACCAGAGACCAGTGCAACATGAAGAAAATATCTGTAAAGCCTTTCTTTAGCCCTTGCTTAAAGGGTTGATTCACCCATATACAATAAGTTTGGGTTTTGTTTGTTAAGACTTTGAGGTAACTGCCTCTGGGATTACTGCCACCATCTCAATACAGTGCAGGTGAAAGGAATTTTGTTTGTGGAGCCAGCAGCATTAAAAATATCCATAGCAATGCGTCTTTGCAGAAACAATTGGCCTCATGCATAAACTTTATTTTGTATACTTATCTTAACTTTCTCTTACTTTTTATTGTATGAAGGACATGTACAAGTTTGCCACGTTAGATTCAGCAAATGTTCCACACGCATAACTTTCTGAAGTACCTGCATAAACATGATGAATGCCACCTGTGCATAAATGAGCAGGCATGTTCATGAAAATTGTAAATTAGAATGATTAATGCCCTAGTAATACCATATAAGGCTATACATCCTGCCCCATATGTCTAAGTGGTACCTCGTAAAAACGGCATCCAAGAGTAAAAAGAACAAGACAGATTAGAGAGTCCTGTTTTTGGAGGTCCATAATAGAAAGTCTATCATTTTTAACAGCGTCAGAAGTGGAATTAAGGGACCAGCTGAAGCCAAGCAATGCGACAAAATAACGAGTGCTGTTAATTCTGTGTCACCTGAGGGTCGTACCGTCACTGAAATAAAGAAGAAATGGTTTGAAACAGAAATGCCTTCAAAAAAACATCTTGCCACAGCAAGGTGATTGATGACTGCAATGGGAGGGTGTCAAGGGCAAGTCTCCATCACAGCGATGGTTGACAATATACATGCCATAAATAGAAGATGTTGCACTGACAGACATTACAACTGAGGATGTTTTTCTGGACAGGCATAAACCTGCATGTGAAGATACAGCCTGACAGTGATGGTGTGATATATAACCATTTCTTTACTTAGAATGTGTGACCCTATCAACATTATCAACCCGCAAAAAATGGACTTTGAAATCAGATTTATACCCCTCTGATCCTACTGTTTTGTTTTCCTTCCTTCAAATGTTATAAATGTTACATGTGAAAGGAATTGTCAAACAATTGTTCAGTATTTTCTTTTATTTAAAAGAAGATAGATTAGACTCTCCACCTCAGCTGGGACCACCATGTCACCATCTGCTCCCATGCGCACATGTGGTTTCTGGTGAAGTGGTGAAGTAAAATGTGATGTGTTAAAAATTTTCAAAATTGTCAATTAATTACAGCATGATCGATATTGTAGTGTTATACAAACGCATAAGTAGCCAGTGGAAATAATGATGATAGGCTGTATAAATATGCTAAATTTGGCTCTGTGTCTCAGTTAATGCGAATAATCCATAAACTTTAGTGTAAACCGTTTTAGGCTCTTTCTTGTGAGAGATGTTGAGTTTTTTTAAAGTTACCATTTCAGTGTTGTAGGCACCACAAGCTGAATTCAGTTCAGCTCCAGTGTATAGGTGTAGGGTTGCAGTCTGATAGCATTTTGCGTCACACACATTGCCATACATTATTGCATCAGTGGCCTTGGATCTGAATCCACTTTAGAATCTGCTTATTGAATCTTAATCCTTTCGAATCCCTTATGAAATCTTCTTAGTTCTTAGGTTGTTTGGAGGGGAATGAAGACATCTCTTAGTTAAAAATATATAATGTTTAGTCACTTACTTTATGTCTTTGTAGATGTCTGTAGTTTCAGAAACAAGTAGAAGAGACTAAGACAGAATGTGAATGGGAGGTTTTGATAAGGAATTTGTTTGCTGCAGAGCTAAACAAGTATGGGTGTTTGACCAACTTGGAAACGGATCCAAATGGAACCGACTATCAGAATCCATCTCTGTATCGGGGTGTCTAAAAACTTTGGCAAATAAAACCAAACCTGTATGGCAAAGTACTGTTAAGTTTATTTGGGTGGATTGACCCTTTAATATGGAGTTTGACATTTACAAAAGTCTTCTCACTCAGCTGTATGCAAAGTATTTGTGATTCACTGCATGTTTGTGTTTATATGCTGTAAACCTTTCTGTTGTGTCTTCTATGTCATCACTCATTTGGTGGATTGCATGGCCACGGCTGACATGTTGGTTGGTGCTGCTTGTTCCGTGTCGTCCCTCTGTTCAGAATGCACTGTCTCGCTCCTATAATTCCAATAATGCTCCGCTGAGTTGGTCTCACTACGGCAGCTGTAGGGATATGCATGCCAGCCAAGGGTCCCTGGTCTTTAGTGCCAGGGACGGACAGCCCTATGGAGCTCTGGGCTTTTGTGTGAGTACTGTGAACATGAAGTTAGCTCCTGCAGCTCATACCAAGCCAGGGCTTCCAGTTCCTGCTAGTTTCACATCCTTTAGAAGAAAAAAAAATGTCTGTTTCCGTCTCTCCTGGATGATGAGAAGTGATCACTGACCTTCAGTCTTTCACATGTCCTTTTAATGGACAAGTGAAAGTATAACGTCTCTCCTAACATCTGATTTCACATGCCCTCAGACCCTTTCTAGTACATATATGTCTTCTCAGAGTGAACATGGATGGATTCTAGTCTGTTGTGTAGCTCCTCTCCTTGAAATGCAGTTGACTTGTTTAAAAGGGGCCTGCTTAGTTTTTGTACCATCATCTAATTGGTTTCAAGGCTTTACTTCTGCCATGATACAATGACAGAAAGACTGATCTATACATCTGGCATCTGACTAAAGTGATCAAGGCTGCCACTTAGCTTTAGCTAATTTAGAAATTAAAGGAATACTTAACCCCAAGTTACCATTTGCGTGAAAGACAGCAAAACTATATCAAAACATCTGTTTTCAAATGCTCCCACAACTCGTGCAGTATAATCCAAGTCTCATTTATCCAGTCATATGCTCAGTACTTCCCAAACAGACGGCCTTTTCTGACAGGGAACTGAACTGAAAGTGAAACAGACTCCATTGACAAAAACAGTAATTTTACCTCACAGAACAAAGGAGCTGCTGAATTACCAGTGCTTCCATCAATTTGTTTGTTTGTGTTATTGTGTGACATGTCTGAATCCAAATTAACCCTGCAAAATACCAACCAAGTCAGGCACTGAATAAGGCATAAATAACTTCCATTTAGTTCATTTAGTTCCCCGTTGGAAAGGGCTGTCTGATTGGGAAGTGCTGAGCAAAAAACTGGATCAATGAGACTTGGATTTTACTGCACAAGTTGTGCGAGCATTTGCGAACAGATGTTTTGATACAGTTTTGCTGTTGTGAAACGCAGACCCCTATGACTTCAGTTCATCAATAATTTTCTCCATTTGGAAATTCTTCATTCACTGTAGAAAAATGTGAGAAAAACCAAGTTTTCTTTTTCAGTTCAATGAACATGGGGTGAGTGACTGATATACAAATGGTACTTTGGGGGTGAAGTGTTCCTTTAATTAAAATTATATTCCTCACAAAATGTTTTGGCCTAGTGGCATAATTATTACCGTCATCTACATCTCATTGTAGTAATAAACAGGAAAGATGTTTCTGTCTTCTGTTAACAGAGACTTATATTTCTAGAGGAACATTTACAGCAGATCTGTATTTCTCTGAATCCAGCTCGCAACAAAAAGTGGCGTCCTAAGCTGTGATGTAACAAGCTTGTTGGAGGAAATTGAGCTTTTTCAGGGCAGGCTCTTCACTGAGAAACCCTACCTTCATTTGAGTCCTAGTTAGTAATCAGATATGTCACATCATATATGGTACAAAACACCCCAATTAAACCTGCCAGGTGCTTTAACATGATAATCATCATCCCGTTGTGCGTATCCTGTGATTGTAATCCATCTCAGCAACCGTGAAATTCTTTTTCTTTTTAACTGCACTTTAAATCCTTATTTTGCTCATTCATAATCTTCACTTCAACTTTCGATCACTTCAGAATCACTTCATATCTTCTCACTTTGTGTGTGTGGGGGTGAAAACTGTGTTTACAAAAGGTAAGTGGTTAGAAGTGTGTGTCTAAGTGATTTAGAAAGTGGGTATTAGAATTTGTAGAGACATAAAGTGCTTGTGCACTATCCAAGACTAAGATGTCTAAGAGTGTTGTGTAACCCCTTCCCTACTTAACATTTAAGATTCACTTCATCTCCAGCAAGCTAATATTCCGAGTTATGTGCTGCTTAGTGTCTGAATAGACACTAAACACAGTTTAATTTCAGTTTTTCATCATTTTAATCAGATGTGTCCCTTTCACCTCCTTCAAAAACAACACATCACTGCCTAATGCCATTACCAGACATGAGAAATGGTTGTCAGTGTCTGTCTGTCTTGATCATTATCCCTTGATGTAAAGTTTCACTGGAGTGAGGTTGGGGCACGCTGTTAATGATCATCACTGTCTTCCCTTTCAGGATGATGTGTTTCCCCAAGGGCAGCAGAGCTACACCATGGACCCCCACAGAAAAGTAGGTTTAATACAAACTTTTAGCTGCACAGTAAAAATGTGGTTGTGAAATATCAAAATTTAAAAAGAATAATAAAAGAAAAGCCTCACTTCATCTCTGTGTGTTTTTGTTTCCCAGGTGCCTTTGATGAACGGTCAGATGGGGCCTTCTGTTCGTCCCCAGGTGAGCCAGTCGTCCATGGCCCGCCATCCTTCCAGGGAGCAGCTCATTGATTACCTGATGCTCAAAGTCTCCCATCAGCCCCAGGGGCCTCCACGCATCCCGCATGACTCACTGCAGCAAGAGGTGATGGATGGTGTTGGTGTGAAGAAAGTGCTTAATAATAAATTTGACTTTGAGGGTATCTTTTATTGGCTAGACTGAAGTTTGATTAAAAGAATAATTTGACACGGGGACCTGAACCGTAACCCTTTCAAGGCTAGTGTTGAAAACTAGTGTAATTAACAGTGAATGATTATGAATAAATGGCTAATGAAAGTATGTGGGTGTGTTTCAGATCCGTGTGAAAGTGGAGAAGAATCCAGAACTGGGTTTCAGTATATCAGGAGGAGTGGGAGGTCGGGGAAATCCCTTTCGTCCAGATGACAATGTAAGTTTATATATTTCATACCATGGTCTGAGTGAATACTCCATTCTGATTGGCTGCTGGGTTTCCATTAAAACTTGTTATAGGACAACTACTAAGAAGTGCAGGTGAAACTCTATGTTCATCGTTGTAAATTAATGCCCTGGCTACATGATAATATCAGCATCTATCTAATGTGAGTAACCAGAGCAACAGGGCAGCAGTCAACGCTCCATTTACAATTTGTTCTAACACTGAAGGCAGTCAGTGCCTCATTGTCTTGACACCACAGACTGTAACACACAAACTGCAGTAGTACACTGGCCCTCTGAACTTACTAATATTTTGTATCACATCAGTGACCATCTCACATCCAATTCGCTATTCAACTCGCTGTTTCATACTGTGGCCAATGAAGTGGCTGATAGCCAGCTAGTCTTGTTGTTAAACATACTGTCAAATTATATTTACTATTTATCAAGTGTACATAATGTTTTTAACCTTGAATGTTGGTTGCATAACGTTAGCTTAGAATCTCCCGTTGATAAGCCGTATCTCAGGTTCATCCTGTTTACTGGAGAATTAATAACGTTTCCACTGCATGAGAACCTTATGGGATGGTAATGATTGTTCCAGGTATTAGGTGTCACCAGGGAAACCGAGCTGTGACTTGTGAAATACTTGGATTTTGACCACAAAACACAAGAAAATCTAAATGAATATTCTTTTTATATTTCTGTTCTTTAGCAAGTGACCATGGTATAAAAACGATAATGCCCTTGGGGGTGTCCATAATCAGGAATTAATGGCCTCTGTGGAGGCAACGGTCCAATTCGCAGCGAGGATGGGTCAGGCCTCCTCATCAGCCAGAAATTCCTGATAATTAACACCTCGTCAGGCATTATCCCACGCTTAATGTGCCATACATAAACAATGTTTAATGTTCCATTTCCTAAGTTGTACTCTGCACCCACTTTAGGACAACACTCAGTATAACTTAGTGGCTTTTAGTTTGTACAATTAATATAATATTTTTCCATATATGATTTCAGGGTATATTTGTGACAAGAGTCCAACCTGAGGGGCCGGCATCTATGATTCTTCAGCCTGGAGATAAAATCATCCAGGTAATCTGCTGTCTGTACAAATATCACACAGCTCTCATCAACATTTTTGTAATTAGTTGAAGGTTTATTGGTAATTTTTCCCCCCATGTTAACCAGAATTCTGTCTGTTCTCACAGGCAAATGGATACAGCTTTGTGAATATCGATCATGGGAATGCAGTGTCCCTCCTGAAGACGTTTCCAAACACTGTGGATTTGACTATCATAAGAGAAACGCAAGCATAGACTCAAGTGAAACTGACCTCTGAAGCGTTTGGAGGGGGGGACACGAGAGGAGAGACAAACAGAGAAATTAATGTTGACTCTCATATTTTTATACACAGAGGAGACTGACCTGTTGATACCTGTTGGGACTATTTATAGTAGAGATCTTCATAGCCTTGATTAAACGGGGAAAACCACTGAATGTAGTGGATCAAAGTGAGACGGCGGCAAACCTCTGCAAGTACGAGTCCTCAAAAGGCCATCACTGTGGTATATATATTTTTATACATAAGAAGCTGAAGATATGACCTGCTCTGATGCAAATAATTACTGTGGTCTCTGTACAGATCATCTTTTGTTTCTGTCCAAAACTCCTTTGTCATGAATTAGGTTTCATTTCTGCAAATTGACATGAACTGACCACTTAGGGACAGAGCTCCCTCTCTTCTGTCATCCAATTTGCCTTTTTTTTTTTTTTTTAAATAAGCGTTTTATTTAAGATGTTGAAACCATATTCTGGTCTGCCGTGCGATCTTATATGGAGGACAATGTTACGTGCTTTTCATGTGGAGACGAATGTAGATCAAGGAGGTGTTTGATTTGTTTTTTGGAGAGATTTTTTTTTCTCTTCTTGGAAGATCGAAGAGTTGAGATGAGGAGATCATCCGCCCCTGCTTCCATAAACCCGTGAACACCCTCCAGCGTACACACACTTCTGTCCTCAGCTCCACTCAGATACCCTCACAGCGACTGCTCTGCTTATCACCTGACCAGACCACTACCTGTGCTGTGTGGAAACAATAGGAGTGAATCACAGCTTCTCAGATGTTGAAGAAATGCAGTCTGCATGTGATCATTTAATGAGACTGGAAAATGTAATATTGGGGGAACTGGGAAAGGAGAAGTGTAGCATGTGTTTGCTCAGCCTTAACCTGTTTTGCCAGTCAGAAGTTCTTCTCTAAAGCAAGAGCGAGTTTGATGTTTTGGGAAATACGCTTCTTTACTTTCAGGAGGAGTGTGACATGAGTAGATTGAAGCAGTGGTAGCTATTGATCTTCTCCAATCTTTTTCCTGCCAGAAAGCAAGTGACTTCCCAAAATGTCAAAACTGTTCCTTTAAGCAGAGAAAAATATGGCGGTTATGCTAGTTAACCAAAGCAAGTTTGGAAATAGTGAACAGAAGGCAAAAGCAGGAGACAACTTATGAAAGAGATTTGAATAAGAACAGGTCAAAGTTTCACTCATGTTTTATTTTTAAAGGGTAACTCCAGTGTTTTTTCACCTGGACCCTACTGTCCCATGTTTTGTGCCATAAGTGATTGTTGGGAACAGCAGTGTTTGACACTGGCCCAGTATTGAGCCAGAGCGGCGGAAAAACAGGCAGCAACAAAGTTTTTGTTTTTGTCATTGACAGGATCAGATTTTTATTGTTAGTGTCTAACAACATTATGGAAATGATGCTCCTCCTGACATAGGCCATGTTTTTTTAAAACCAGAAACAGAATGGCTTTCACCAAACACACCAGACTCTATTTAAATATGCAGTATTTTTATCATCATAAGATAAACTTCATTTAAAGTTGACAGAAACAAAATAATACTCACAAACACCATCTTGTTTCGTCTTTCCACAGTTTTAACAATCGCCAACTCTGTTTGGTTGAAATAAGGGATTAATACACCCAGTTAGATGTGAAAACATGCTGGCTGTATACACGCTAAAATTGCTGTTTATTAAAATGGAGTCTGGTGGGTTTGGTGATAGCGATTTCGAGGCTGTTTCTGTTTAAACAAAAAGGATCTTACTCTTTAACAAAAAGGTCTATCTCTGTAAGGATCCTTTTTATAATGTTGTCAGACACTTAAAATAACAATCTGAGTCTCTCAGTTTTGCAAAACACGCTGCAATGAAGCCACGTCAGTTTACGTCCACTTAAAGTAAACTGACGTGGCTTCATTGCAGCCTGTTTTGCGGCTGCTGCGCTCTCGTTCCCATCAGTCACTTAGACACAAAACCATGGGAAAATAGGGATCAGGGTGAAAAATACTGAAGTTCTCCTTTAACGGCTTCATCTTTCAGGCAGCCATTGGTGAGATGAGTGTTTGTTTTGCAGGGGTTTCAACATCTGTCAGTTTTATTTTTTACATGGGAGAAGACCACAGTTTGCCTTTTATGTCTATAAAAATGTTTTATCATACTTTTTACTCATCACTTTGGAGCAGTTTCTCAATCATTTTTTTTCTTTGCTGTACAGAGAGTAGAGTTGGGAGAGACAAGTTGTCAAGTGCCATAGACCTTGAACTGTTTGAACAGGGGAGGACCTTTGACCCCAGCACCCAAGCAATATTCACATGTTCACAATCTTCTGAGTACGTTTGCAGCATAATGGCTTCAAAGCAATATTTAAAGCCTTTTATTTTCATCCAGAAAAACAACATCAGATAGCATTTTTTAAAAACACAATCTTTTAGTAATCACTGATGATTTTACATGATTTTTATATTGTAAAAGAATCATTTTTTGTAATGAGATAGCACAGGAGATATATACAGCAGTGCTTAAACAGAAAGATTTCTCTGCATTGTGTAGAAGTGAATGTTTGTGTCACTTTGCCTGAGAGCTTTTTATCATTTTGTCGCTTTGATTAACTCCTGATGTTCATTTGTGCAAAATAATCAACTTACACTGTTGGAAAAAACTAAAACAGTCAAAGCTGCATCTCAGAACATTCCTCATGTTTGTCAAAGAACTGTGTCAGAAGGAAAAATGTGATTTTAAAGGCAACATGACGTGACTTCTAATTCTCTGTGCACCTCTGCGTTTATATTCATTCACTGGTAAATGACTCTTCAGTGAGACGTGTTTCCGAAGAAATGGAAATGATAAAATTCACTAAGTAATTTCCCCATAAATTCCAACAATACATTTGTGACCACTGAATTGTTTGTACAATATATAATAGAATTTTATCCTACAGTGTTTCAGCAAATGGCATTCCCTCAACTTGTTTACAGTAGAATGTGTCATCTACTCTTCCCACATGTAGTTAAGATTGACCCATATGTGGCACTGTCCAACCAAAATAAAAACACTGTGGTATTTAACAAAATGAAATATCCCTGTTTAATAATAATAGTCGTACTGTTTAAAGTTAGCTGTTCTAAGTGAAGCATTTACGAACTGAATCTTAAATTGGTACATTTTATTCTCAAGCAGATGACATTGATTATGAGCATTTCCCAAATTTCTCAGAGAACGTAGTATTTTACATGGATGAATTGTTGTGTACATTATTTGTATTAATTTTGTTTTTGATGTCTGTTGACTTTCTAAGAATAGGGAGAAACATTTCTGAGGTAATGGTCACTTTATGTTCATGGCAAAAAAGAACGTATACAGTCTGACATCGTAGACAATCTAGGGAGATAAAACATGTTGTCACATTTTCTTCATTCATGTCAGTTTCTTATGCTCCCGTATTGTTCTTATTTATTTAGCAGTCTTCTGTGGTTTTTAGACCGTACTAATCAAATTGTAAATACTCTTAAAAAAGTGAGAAAAGAATTAATAACGGCATTAGTGACTTGCGATTGTAAAACCAGCAATAAATTGCAATGCAGAGGCACTCGTTTTAATGTATAGCTAGTATTTCTAAGGTTTCTCTGGAAACAGCCACAGTGAGATGATGATTGATATGCATTTATCCAACATTCCAGATTTTGTACATAATGACCTGTTTCTGAAGTAACCTGTGGAAAATAAACTAATGCTCTTTAGAAAGGATCCCTCTGTCTTCATTTCATCCTCTGGGTTCATCTTTTACACCAGTGCAGTGAATGAATAACACAGTACATACAGTGCAAATGGACGGTCCAAGGTACAGGACAATTGTGAGTGTATTCAGGCTGCACTGGTCACAGTATAAGAGATGTATACAGTGGTTAAAGTAGGGGTATAGCACCAGTAAAACCACAATAATGAGCTGCATGTGAACATGTCACGAAACCTGAAAGATTACATGTGTACTGATGTGTGGAATCAGATCAGGAAGTGCAGACGTTATTGTAGCTGAAAACATGTAAATGCTGCAGAGGTTTTTGGAACAGTGCAAACTCTTCCTGCCTGTTTCTTTAACCTGGTGTGTTGTATTTAATCAGTGTAAGACTGCTGAGGGCCTTTTACACACTCAGTACTGCAGGAGGAAGCACTGAGCATCCTGTGTTCATCTGAAACATCCTCTTTTCTCCCACAAGTTAGTTTCCACTAACATGTTGCACAAATATTAAATATTACATTTGAAATTGAGGCAAACTGAGACTAGACTGAATGATGAGAGCATTCTGTCAAGAGCTGAGCATGAGCTAAATTGTCACTGACAGAGGATAAACTGTGGTGGCTGCTGTACCTCTGACGCCACCCTCAGGTCAAACAAAGTAATGTTTCCTTATTTTTTTTATCCTTCCAATATTTTTGTGTGGAATGATCACTACATTCTCACAGCATGGATACAGACTTTTAGTCTTATTGTGGAGGAAGAATCATTTATGTTTGTCTTACACACCCAAAGTAATGCTTAATTACTTAATGAAATATTTACATTACTCAAAACTGTCAACTGTGATTTATATTACAAACATGGCAGCAGAATAAACCATTTAAATGCATCAGAAACCAAATATAAGTATGTGTAAATTCAATAAGTAAATGTCCTGTTACCTTCATAGATTTCTGTTATAAAGGGTGTGTGTGTGTGTGTGTGAGTGGGTGTGTGTGTGTTTGATCTTTTGCAGTAGCTGAAGGCCTCTGTTCACTTCTTCTCCTCTTCCTGAAGTGTTTACAACCTGTCCAATATGTTCATCTTCCTTCTTCCTGATCTTTGACAGTTTCTCAGAACTTTTGAATGTGTCAATGCTTTAAAATGACAAAGTAATCCAGATGACTCAGTGTAGCTGCTTGTTTAAAGAGACTCCTGGTGGTGAAGCTGTTTTAGCAGCATTTTAGCCACTAATACATTTAATGACACCTGCAACTGATTCACTATTTAAAAAGCTTCACATGAACTCAGCATCACTGAAGTTAAAATAAACCTCACAATACATAGTGTCACTTTATATGTCTGAGAGTTGATTTTATTCAATTCAACAGTAAACCAGTGAAGTTTAGAAATGAGTGTGACAGAGTGCTCAGTGGACGGCTGGCATGGCGGCTTTGTGTGGTTTGGTTCACATCCACTCTCAGGAGCCCCTGGACACAAGAGGAGTCTGCCCTGAAACAAGAAACACATCTTTGTGTTATATATGAAGGAAATATAATACAATGTCTGCTGTCAGCATCAAGGTTATTTAACATCCTGTTGTACTGATGGACTGTTAAGTGTGGGCCTGCAGACTGAATCATCTCTAATGTAACATTATTAATCTGTAACAGGTTATTTTAGTGTAGTAAACATTCACAGGCTTCATCTGTCACACTGACTATAATACAATATATGTCAACAAATTAGCTATAAGAAATATCATCAGCATCTGTGGTTGTATTGGTATTTGTGTAATGTTAAGATACTTACTTAGTGGACTGAAACACAGACGACCACTTCTCTCCAGCAGTCATGTTGAGGTAACACTGAATGTGCTGCAGGAACACTGAGTCTGGGTCTTCCTTCTTTGCTGCTTCCTGTGTGAACGTTGGAGCTGCGCATAATCCTGCAGACTGACAGTAAAACAGATAAAATAAGTGATAATATAAAGATAAACAGCTTCATATGTGGCCAGTTTACACAATAACATACATCACTTTATTTATGTTTCTATAAGTCAGAAGCTCAAACTCACCTTTTAGTCCACAGTGAACAGCAGCAGCTCAGGTGGTGGAGAAAGATAAGAGTAAAGTCAAAAATGGCAAGTAAAACAAAAATATCTTAGTAAAATAATTTTTTTTAAAGAAACAAAAAAAGTGAGCTCACACTGACCTTCTTTGTCCACAGTGAACAGCAGCAGCTGAGTAAGAGAGGAAATAAATAATGGTCAGTACGACAAATTATCTTTGAATTATTTAATAAGTTATATATAGATAAACAGGCTCCTGCACATTAATTACATGTCTTTATATTAAATCTTATTCTGAGTCACTTTTTTCTCACTCAGAAATTCATACTCACTTTTTTTTCGTCTGTGGTGCAGAGCAGCAGCTGATATTCAGCTCATCCAGTCGCTCTCTTCAGCTCACCTCCGCCTCTTCGCATCAGACTCCTCCCCGTCGCTGTCGTCTCTGGTCCTCTTCCTGGAGGAGCTGATGCCAGGAACCTCGACCTCCTCGTCAAGTCCAACGACGTCGATCTCAGGCTCCCCGTCCTCTTCAGGTTCCACGTACCTGTTCCTAGCAAGAATAGCCTCAACAACATCATCAATGGGTTCACCATATCGATTAAGATGAGGCTCAGCAGGAGGGACAGCAGGAGCAGCATCAGCAGAAGCAGCCAAAGGATGAGGAGCAGCAGGAGGGTCAGCGTGAGGGAAAGCAGGAGGAAAAGCATGGGGAGCAGCAAAAGGATGGGGAGCAGCACCAGGGAAAGCAAGAGGAGCATAGAGGTAGGGGTAAGGAGCATAGGGATAAGCATAATAAGCAGGGTAGGGAACAGGATAGGGAACAGGGTAGGGAACAGGATAGGGAGCAGGGTAGTATGCAGGGAAAGGTGGGAGGTGCTGCTCACACTCTACATTACCACCCTGAGGCTCAGCCTCCTGAAGCCTGTCCACGACATCCGCCCCGACAGGGACTGGGTCATCGGGGGGGCTCTCAGCAACAGGGCGCACGGTGCTCAGAGGCCACAGGGAGCCAACTGAAGAAAGAAAAAAATATTTTAAAAACGTTACATTCTCCACTTCATAAAACAGACTGAAACATTCACAAGCACTGGAATATAATCAGTATAGACACTCCTTCATAGTTTACATGTGACCCTGTACTCTTAGAGATGTGGAGGTGGTTCAACAGCTTATTAGATGAGATTCAACAATTCAGCTGTTTCACTTTGTCTGTCGATGTTTAACAGATTATCTGTAGAGTATATGTGACAATTCATGAACATACCCACATACTGTCAGAATAACTTTGTTTTCACTCAACCTGTGCAGCATGGGTTGATTGAATAGTTCAAGTTCAACTAAATTACTCTGACAGTATGTAGTAAATTGTCACATTTATTCTTTAGATAAGCAAAACAGATGAATCGTTGAACTTTAACTAATAAGAAATGTTACAAATACTCTATAAACTATCTGTAGACAAACTGTCCAAATAAAGTGTTCCTAGCTTTGCCTCTGAAACACATGTTGTTTCTATAAACCACAATAAAACTAGTATAACAGGAGTCAGAACAGGCCACAGTTTTTTCGTGTTGCATCATACATCGCCAAAATGTTTGAGCGCACAGACCTGTGTGCGCAATGACGCACGCATTTTGAGGAATTTGTGAAAATTAGTTCACTAATGTGATCAATTTTTTTTATTTAAGAGGACCCGACAACATCTCCGGATACATTTCAAGCAGCAACCTCAAGTATCCACACAGAGGAGCGGGCCCTGGTTTGTTTACACCTGCACGTGCTGACGTGCAAACGTTTGCTCCTAAACGTTCCATCGTCTCCATGGCGCACAAGATGAACTCATTTTTGGCATCATTCAAAAACTGGCCCGGTCGCCATCTTTACCTCCGACAAAATATGGACAATTCAATCTCCTCAAACAATATTAACAGTGTTTTCAAATCACTACACAATTATTAACACCTTCCACACCGGACTAANAAAAATTGGCCCGGTCGCCATCTTTACCTCCGACAAAATATGGACAATTCAATCTCCTCAAACAATATTAACAGTGTTTTCAAATCACTACACAATTATTAACACCTTCCACACCGGACTAATATTACTGACTAAGGCCGACTAATATTACATTGACCGTTACACACACAATGATATAATAATATCAGGCTAACAACAACAATAGTAATTAAAGCTGCTAGCAGCGTTGTCGGGACCTCGGCTTCACGCTTTTTCGGCTTCCAGCTCACGTAGATCGGCTTCACGCTTTTTCGGCTTCCAGCTCACGTAGAGATTTTGAAGTATTTGTGAGAGGCAAAATGTTGATAAAACAAGCTATGTCAATAGAATGCAACATCCACATTGAAATGTAATACACTGTCATGATAAAGAAATTATAAAATGTGAACAGCAACATGGTGTTTGTCGTGCTGTTAAGAATTGAAGTGTACCCCGTGTATTGTAAAAGACAAAGGCCTGTTGTGACAGTACTCTTGTTTTGTGTGTAACACATTGTGATGCAAGTACATGAATATATATGTACATAATATAAATTTTAACTGGATAACAATACGGTATGTAATTAACAGTCATGATCATAAATGTAGCAACAGAGTTATCAGCATTAAAGGTTGTAGCAGTATGTGACAGATGGAAAACGGTGGTATATACTGTAGGTGGTGTTTAATTTTTTCAGTAAAATAATGTATAAATCCCTATAGACAGAAAATATCACCTTTCCAAAAACTGTTGTAAAAATATATTAATATTTTTGCCACTTTGAACAAGTCAGTCTTTTAGAACTACTGTAGCGTGAAATATACATATTAAATATTAACTATGTTTTAAGGATTTTAATTGTTTAATGGTTTGTTTCATAGCTCTACTGTTTTTATAGGGGGAAAAAATTGAAATAATTTCCATAAAATACATGTCAAGGAGAATTTAATAGTTGTTATTTGGCCCTGAGCTAGGTCAATGAACTACTTCAGCCTGAAATATACATATGAAATATTAAAATGAAGATTCTGTTGCTTTAATGGCAGGAAGCAGGCTGATGCATCAGTTGTATTGGTCATAGTTACACAGTAATGCATGAGTGAGTTGCATATCCTTGTTTCTGTGGTGGAATGACATATCTCACATGTTTACATACTTCCTGTTTGTGGCAGAGGGAGTTACAGATTGCACTAAGTATACATAATGTTGTATGCATCAAAAAGACAGCATTTAATTTTTCTGTCAATTAAATCAAAAGAAAGGTGTTTGATGAGGCTACTGTGTTGATGAATGTAACATTTCCTCAAAGATGTATATTCTTTCCTGATGTTTGTAACACTGTTATTGACTTGTACTTGAAATGAGGTGATTTACTGCAACCCTCCAGGTCAATCACTTGGGTTCAGAGACATAAAATTGATAAAATAAATGGAAATACTTTTAAGGTCATTTTTAAAGTAATTTAAAACCTCTTGACCTGTTGAAAGCTTGAGTGTACAACAAATGAATGCAATCATTGTCAAACTCAATTTGAAAAATGTAAAGGGTTCTTATGAAGTGGTGTGAGCTTATATTTTGAAAGTTGTAGACATTAGCCATGTGACCTAATTAAACTTTGACATGTGTGACAATCAAACAACACATCCATATTCATTTGAAATCATGTGACCTAGTGGAAGCGTGCTTGATGTCTACTGGCTGCTGTAAGGATATAAGTAACATCAGACAGACACAAATATATACTAGTTAATGTCAGTGGAGAAACTGAGCAGGACTACATGTATTTAATCATGAGTGCTGCAGCACAGTTGTAGCTACAGGTTTGATTCAGATTCTAAATGAGGCAAAATAGTTTGACCTGGAGATCTTGTATATACATGTTTTTGCTATCAGGCATTTATTTAGGAAAATATAGGAATGAGACACATGAGCTGGTCAGTTTGGTCAATGTTATCCCAAACACACACAGCAGGCTTGTGTCTGTCAGAGTGAAGCCATTGTTATGCTAATTACATGCAGTTGAGTGGGCCAGGCAGAAAAGGGGGAGACATTTACAATGTCTAGCTCACAGCTGACACATTTGCTCATGTAACTTTCAGAGGCACTAGCTCATTTCCTGTTAGATAGGTCAGTGGTGTCAATGAGTGATTTGTAGGTCTCGAGTCGACAGAGAAGCCAGTTTTGGTTTGATGTTTCTACACCATTCTTACCGGGCGCGCCACAGCCATTTTAGTGCAAAAATTGTCAAAAGGTTTTGTGACATGTCACCTTTAAGAGGCACTAACTCATTTGTGTCCTTCGGCAGAGGTCTCTAATAAACGCAGCAAAAACAGTAGGTGAGCAGTCCTCGGCTCAGTCCCTAATAATGAGAGTAATAATAACAATTTACAATAATTAAATGCAAATTTTGTACTAAAATTCTCTTTCAATGATTTAAGCAACATTAATAAAAAGGCTAAATTTGACAGGACATTAAAAGATGTCTTACCGGCAAAGGAAGTGATCCACCGCCTGACTCGGGCCAGCAGGTGCTCCATCGCGGGGGGTCCGGACGCCATCTTTCAGCAGGTAGGTACAGCTGGAGTTATCTCTCAGTGTTTTCTTGAGGGTTTTGTAAGGCTCGCAGGTCAACTTGTATCAAGTCTCAGTGCAAAGGGGAGATTTCGGAGATGCGTGCAGCTTTTATATGACCTCGGTAGAATGCCACCGTTCTGTTTCCATGACTTTTACTGACGCACGTGCGTGCGTGTGCGTGAGTGGATGAGAGATATACTGTCATTTAATCTCTATGCGTTTTACGCACAGAAGCATAACAAGCGGCATTAACAGTAACTATTAACACACACTCTCTCTCTGTCTCCCTCTCTCTCTCTCACACACACACACACACACACACACACACACACACACACACACACACAGTCACTAGCCTTTATAAACTCAATATGTCACTGAATAAAAATTAACAGGTCAACAAAATGAATATTGCTCCTGACATCACAATACTGCGTAAAGACAGTAATGTTATATAATAAGTATGACTGCTGGCACAATGTTTATGTTGTGCAAACCATGATTTTAAACCATAAAAGCGATGAATGAGAGACTGTGGACAGAGCAGATTGAAATATTGCTTTCTACATGCTGAACACGTGTATTGATAAAGTATTGGCTTTTTACTGGTGAAGGTCTTATTGTGCTTACTTACAGTAACAAGCACAGTTCCATCAGGAGAGACCAAGTGAATGAAATAAAGATTACTGTTTAATACAGATTGGAGGTGTACAGATTAATAGATGATGTAATGAATATGAATTGATAAAAAGTCTTTGGTGCTTGGACTACCAAGGGAGATGTGCAATGGAGTGGCATCTGAGCAGAGCAAGACAACTGCCCCATGGAGTACAGACACTGGTGGTGGTAGTGGCGGATGACTCTGAGACTGAAGACTGATGAGGCTGATGAATCTGTGAAGACGGTGGTGGTGGTGAGGTCCCTGGGTTCCTCCTGGTGCAGGACAGTGCCTGTCCTCATGTGGCCAGAGTGTGTAGGCAGTTCCTAAATGACAAGGCATTGATGCCATTGACTGGCACTCTCGTTCCCCTGACCTAAATCTAATTGAGCACGTATGGGACATTATGTATCGGGGCATCTGACGCTGCCAAGTACCACCACAGACTGTCCAGGAGCTCACTGAAGCCCTGATCAGTTATGTACCGTGCTTTGAAAGTATCATCCTTTGTCTTCATAATTTTATAATGTAAGTGTCCCAATATAACAAAAAAAAATTGTCATTTGATGTAAAAGTTTTTGAGTATCCGAGCCTTGTGGGCTTTTTTCTCTAAATTACCTCATTTAACTTTAAGGCCCTAAAAACTTATTTCCTCGCTCATCTTGTCGCTATAAGTAATGAAGTAGGTGGAGGTCAAAGGGGAAAAGGCGATGTCACATACACCAATCAGGATAAAGCAACATGAATTAAATCTGATGAAACTACACCCACACAATCCTGACAAAGCAGATAAACTAAGTTTTTTTAATGTGTCATAAACGTGTACATTAAAGTGTAATTGAAGTCACAGCATTTACTGCTCTGCATCCCATTTGAAGTAATTCACAGTGCCCAGGATGTGTCTGCAAATCAGGTCTCTGGATTCAGTTTCTCAGAGAGCTCAGAGCTGTTGTCGGGAGCTGTAAGGAAAAAACATACTGTTATTCCACTTATTACTTAACATACAGTTATTCCACTCATCCTGCACTGAATCACTGTTAATAAACAGCTCTTTTGTACATTCCGTATGTATGATATAGTTCAGATTAGTTTCTCGTCAGGAGCAGGAGGGGACGGCAGATGACTTTGTGGACCAAAAAAACAAGTATTTTACGATTCCAGCCATGTTTGTAGTGACCTAACTGGTCATTTTAAGCCAAAACATGTTGTTTTCCTCACCCCAACAAGGTGGTTTTTATGCCTAAACCTAACCACATGTAAACCACAGCATTGGCACAACATAAAATTGAAAATCTGTGGTTTGCAGAAATGTACAACACCAACATTTATTCTGGTGATTGGTTATTGGAATACCAGATAAAAAGGAATAAAAACAAGTTCTACTCACGACATGGAGGGCATTCAGCTGGAGAGAAGAAGAAGAGACAAATAATTTCAGTTGTCACAGTTTTAAATAACCAGAATAATTTGTCCCACCAAATCTGATCCACTCTGTTACTTGGCTATTACATTTTTCTATCATCATCATCATCATCATCATGCAACAGTCTGTTGGTTGCATCATAATGGAAGTTGAGGACTGTTTCACCCTTTGTGGCTTAAAGTAAAAAAAACCTAAGCGCCCCAAAAATTACATGACAGTATCTTTAAGTCTGGCCTCTCACCTTTCTTCTTTTTGTAAACAGCGAATCCAGTGGCAGCCATGAGGACGACAGCAAGAACAGCCACTGCAGCAGGGATGGTAATGGTCATGTCAGAAGGCTTCTCTGTTGAACAAAAAACAACGATAAGTCTCCGACCATAAAGACAAAGCAGGTTAAAACATCAGAAGTACAGAAGTACATCCATCTATTTATTAATAGCTGCTGTACACATTCATCTAGTTATGAACTAATTACATGTGATGCTGGTTTGTCCTGCAACAGGACGCATGCATTGGTTTGAAAACAAAACAAACTGTACGAAAGAAGCTAAACCAACATGATACCCGACTTCTGTTTGGAGCTCAACTTTTGTGAGTGGCTTTGACACATACATTTGCACCTGTTGGCCAATTTGGAATCATCTTGATGTGCTGACTCTTGATGTAACAGAGCATGAGAGTAAAAAATGGAGGAAGCTATCACATTAGCTATCAATGAAAAGGCAGCGTGCAATAAGTCGTAACTTATTATTTGGTTAGTGACCGAGGTAGGTAGCCTGCTATATGCCCATTTGTTAGCATGGACACAAGAAGCAAACAGTCCCATTCGGCACCAAAGAGGTGAACAATGAATGAGTCATGAACTGCTGCTTTCTCACATCTGTCACTTCTGATCTCAGTCTTACCCCAGTTGGTCCTGATCACTGCTTTGTCCAGTTTGGTGACGATGTCATCCTTCACACCAGAGAGATGAAACACACAGTCGTACCTCCTCCAGTCTTCAGGTGGGACTGATGAAAGGTTCAAGTCAACACTCATCTGGAAGGATCCATCATGGTTGGGGAGGATCTCTCCGTAGTCCACGTCCTCATGAATCTCCTCTCCATCTTTCCTCCAGAACATCATGGCTCTGTCAGGGTAGAAACCTGTAGCGTGGCAGCTGACTGGAGAGGACGGAGACTTCTGGAGGAGAGACACTGAGGGAAGGTCTGCAGAGAGAGTAAGAGAGAGATATAGAGAGAATGGTAGGAGAGGGAGCAAAACAGGGAAAGGGGACAGGCTCAGCTTTGATGGAAAGTGATGTCAGAGGACACAAGAATTAGTCCCTACTGGTTGGTGAGGGCTCAATCAAATCATACTGCCAAGAAAACAGAGGATGGCCCAAAAAAGTAATGTCAACTGGTTGGAGTGTAATAAAATCGCAGTTCAGTCTGAGCAGACTGTATAAACTTTGTTGTGTCCATGAAACTACATCAGGTCATGTGATCCTACCTGTTCTCAGCAGAGAGCTCTTGCCAAAGGCCACATACATCTTCAGCCACTCAGGACAAATTTGTGTGACGTAATTTTCATTGTATTTTATTCTAACTTTTTCAGTATCCCATCTCAGTTTGGTGATGACAGCCTGTGGCTTTGGGGCGATCCATGTCAATGTCTTCAGGTCCAATGATATGAAGTCTTCTCCATTGTAACTGTACTGCAATAAACCATTAACCTCTCCAGTCTCATCGTCCCACTCACAGCCATACAGTCTCTGCAAAATGTGGATACCTGAGAGACAGAAACAGAGACTGTAATTCACAAAGATGATATCACCAGTGAAAAGGTGATCTTAAACATATTGTGGATGGCATGATGTGATCCTCCCAATCTTGAGGTGTGCTCATGATTCAAGAGCAGATACTTAGTGCACTTTATCTTTATACAAATGCTGAAAGTTACAATTGTAGATATTGTCTTATGAACTGGCACATGACTGCCAAGTCAGTGTCATCTTGCATTCTGTGCACACGTTACATAAACAGTGGCACCTGTTAGACACCTGCAGTCACAGATACAGTCCCAGCTCTAAATACCTTCCAGATTCCTTTTATGTGCACATGTACACATGCACAGACTTTGCCAAACAAAAAAACAGGACGCAGTAGATTTTAGCTGTAAAAAGTGACATATAACATAAATAGATACTGTACCTCTGGTTTGGTTGAAGCGCTGCTTTAAACCATACATGGTGGCTTTGAAGAAGTTTGGCTGGCCCTCAGTACACTCTTGGGTGTACCGCTCCAAATGCTCGGGAAAGTTTTGTAAAAGATTTTTCACCCAGTCCTGTTTTGGTTCTACTGTGTTTTTGTTGCTGTCACAGTAACCTATCAGAAGTTCATCAACCACTGCAGCAGCAAGAAACTCTGGGAAGTTTGGGACTCCAGAAGACGCAGTTACGAAAAACATCAGGGAGTGTTTCACTGCAGGACAAACAAGGTTTATACATTCAGTGTGAATAAACACACATCATCATCATCATAAAAAGCACACTCATCTTGAATATGATGGATTCAGTACAGTTAAGTCAAAACATAGTCTTATCAAGTTGGAGTAAAAGTGAGCTACACTGGAACAAAATACAGAGCTGAGTGGAAAGTGATGTAAAGATTTGAAACTGGATCTTACCCGGAGATGAAATGTGACAGAAGAGAAGCAACAAAAGGAACTTCATCTTTTCTTGATTAAGACACGAGGGTTAACAACCAAGCTGGCTCACCTGTTTTGTTTTCTATGCTATTTCCTCTAGGAGGGAGGTGGGGTCTCTGTTCTGATTTAGGATAGGTGGATGATACAGTAGTTGAGAAACCTGTTTCACTCCTTGACTTCAGTCTTGAAAGACTCCTATACATTCTGCAAGTCACCAGATATCACTGTGCTTCTGTGTTTGAAGCCCTGAAGCTTCATAAGGCTTCATGCGCCCATCAATAGTTCAGACTCGACTAAATTAGGGACTGTATGAAATGTATTGAGGTGGGGAGGGGGCTTTCCAGCATTATTAATATTTTCTTTGAACACTCCTTAAAAATGTAATACCCTCCCCAATAACTTAAAACAATATATTTATGACAAAATGACAAAATGGTGAAAGTACAGCCTCTGTACGTTTCAATAAAGAGCTGTTACATACATGGTTATTAAAGCTTTGTGGCTACTGATGGACTTGTGCAGCACAATATTTTCACCCCACCCTGGATTTCCAATAAGAAAATTAAACATGAATTTGATCAGATATTTCTGACATGCTCATTTAGACTTTAACCGGTTCTATGTTGCTTCTTTTCTCCTACAGACCTGGGTTGTAACCAAAGTTTAGAGTGTAGTGAAAGATTAGACTGTGTCTCTAGAAAAGTGTCATCTGACTTTGTCAGAGATTGTGTAGCCTAATAAAGTTTAAAATCTTACATCTGTGTCACAAGTTTTAACACTTACTTGCTCTGACAGAAACAGAAAGCACCCCACAGAAATTAATGCATCATAGATTGTAGAGTAATTTTATTTGACAATAATGATCCTTAAACAAAACTATTACAGATTATTAGGCTATCAACACATATTTTAACATGCTGAGTGTTGGTTGAGAATCTGGAGAAACCATTAGCACACTTTGAGAGAAATATACAAAGACGTTGTTTTTACCTTTTTATTGGGGTGGCAGTAGATTTTTCCAGTAAAACCTCGGCAGATAAGAACCAAACTATATGTCTAGGGTACAAATAGAGGGAAGTGACTGACTGCTAGAGTACAAACCTATCTAACTCATGAACACACATAATGCTTACTTCACTATAATGCACTATATCAACAGCCATAAAACATTATAGATGTGATTTATAATGAATTTTAAGTGTCAAGTGTCTTATGGATGCTCTTGGGTAAAAGGAGAAAGTGGAGATGTGGAGTGAACAGGAGAGCCTCTTTGACATGTCCTCTCATTGTGCCACGACAGAGAAGAGAAGAAAAAATTGGGCAGAATTTGCTGCACCCCTCAAAGTCCCCTGTCAGTATGTTATATACCAGGGGTAGGCAACCTGTGGCTCCGGAGCCACATGTGGCTCTTTAGCCCCTGTCCAGTGGCTCCTTGAGCCTTTGAGAAAAGAAGTCTATGGAAATTCATTCTATGAATCCAAATGTTGCTGAACCTCGATAGCAGTGGCTGGTTAGCTATGGATGCCAAATCCAAAAAAGTAAATTGAATAAAATAGAGAATGTAGTAGTGCATGGACAGATTTGTTTGCTCTCACTGCCAGCTCTGCAAAATTTAAGTACCAGATAATTATTAATAGTGCCCTGCACAGTGTCCACCTTGTGGTAAAACATATTAACAAATGTTTATTTAGACCATAAGTATACGCTAATTTAGACTTAATAGGCTATTTACCTTGATTATAAGGCTCAAACATGTTTTGCGGCTCCACACAGATTTTTTCAAATTATTTTTGGTCAAAAATGGCTCTTTTAATGGCAAAGGTTGCAGACCTCTGTTGTATACTATAGCAAGCTAGCTAACCACCGCAGGGGCTGTTTGCAAGCTAACCTTAGCCACTAGGATTTTTGCTATTAGCCCACGAGCTAACAAGCTAACTAAATGTTTCTACTAAAGATTACTAGCTTCAAAAATCAAATCAAGTAGCCATTTGTATGAATGAAGCTAGAAATATGAAATATACCACCATTTGCTTGTAGGCTAAAATTAACCATTCCAGTTTACGTTAGCTTACAAGTAACCCTGTCTGGGATGGGGCATAGATACATGTAGATGCCGCCCCTGGGTTTGTAGGATGTGTCACTACCACTGCCATAATGGGTCAGGGCTCATTTCTGCCCAGACTGTAGACTTGTATAGATCATAATGCAGAGTCTTCGAAAATGTTGACTCTTTGTGCTGCTTTTGGATGTTTTAACGACAGAAATGCCCAAACCAAGGAACAGGGAATCACATTTCACAAGTTGTTTTACAATGTTTTACCTTTATAAACGTGGTAAATTTGCTAGAATCATTCTATAAAGATAAGACCTATAATATAATCATATAAAACCAGGCCTGATACTAAGTTAAGCCAACGCTAAATTAAGCTAACGCAACCTTATGCCAGGTAAACAAAAAAGGTGAACATTTGTTTTAAAGTAATATATAATGGGAAGCTGCTTAAAATTATATCTGTCAAACAGATATTTTGCTGTGGGTATTGTTGGACTAGGGGCTCATCCTACTCTCCAATGTGCTATGTGTGAGCTCAGTCCTGCGTGTTCTTTAATGAAGCAATAGGAGAAGATATTCGGTCTCAGTTAATGTACACCGCGTTCCAAATTAGGAATA
>NC_065514.1:30825650-30843134 GCF_006386435.1 Epinephelus moara
CAACACAACTCCCTACACGTGCTGTAACTTACTATCTGTACATCACTTTCTATTCTTTTTACCATATATGAAACTAATTATTTAAGCATTGCGATATGTGCTCCTCAGACTTCATGTCTCTTCCTCTCCTGTACTTCTCCACTTCTGCAAAGCAAACACATTCAGATCAGCTGAAATCATCTCAGTATTCTCATTGTTCACACATCTAAAACTTATATAGTGAAACACAACTTATAGTAAAACACATAAAATCATTCTATTCCCAACAGTATTGTGTTAAGTACTCCTAATTTAGTCTTAAAACTGTTTCAAAGCACTAACATTGTTAACCTTTGTGCCTAAATTCTAGCTAACGTACTGCCGTTGTTCAGATGACCTTGTTTTGTGTGTTACGTTAGGTTCCCAAAAGATAAAGTTATAGGACAGGCGTGGACAGCAGCGCTGAGGAGGAGAGACTTTGAGCCTACTCACCATTTACTCATCTGCAGCTGTCATTTCAAGTTTAAGTACTTTGACAGGACTGGACAGACAACTCCTTTAAGGGAAGGAGTGATCCCGTCAGTTTTTAAATTTCCTTACCACCTTTGCATAGTTGGCATCATTGGAAAGTAAACGAGTCGATCTTTTAAAACTACTTCAGCCTGAAATATACATATCACATATTAATTATATTTTGGGGATTTTAACCCTTTAAAGGCCAGTATGTTTACATAGCTCCACTGTTATTTTATCGGAAAAAAACAAACAGACCAAAAAACAAAAATAATTTCCATAAAATACATTTCAAGGAGTAGGCTATTTGATTATTATTATTATTAGGCCCTAAGATGGGTCAATGATTGGCAGCAACATTGATTTTGATGCAGTTAATTTATTTGCAGTGTCACATTTAAAAAAACTTACACTTGAGGTCCTAACGACAGAAAATGTTAGCTTCCCAAAACTGCTGTAAAAATGAGCGAGAGAGAGAGAGACAGAGAAAGAGAGTGCGTATGTGTCTGGGTGTAAAAGTCCAGCTCAGGTGGAGCAGGCTGCAAATGGATACACTGTGGTCCTTGCATGTAAACTTCCCACATCTGCAGCAGGTGCTGCCAACACTTCTCTTTTTGTCTGTGCAAATGTCACACTGCCTCCTGTCCTGATGAGAGAGGGGCCTGCAGCAACACCCTGCAGATTTGTGACTATTCCTGCAGCTACTAATGAGTGGGGGAAGGCACCCTCTCTTCTTGATGTGTGGGGTCACCAGCATTTCTCCTACCTCCTTAATGTAGAGCCTCCTCCTTTATGGTGTCTGCTGCTGCCAGGATGGCTCCATTGATGTCTACTGGATGTAGGCGTTGTAAAGTGAAACGTCAACCAGGATGTGAAAGAGGGCCAGTGGCCACCAATTTGTTCTCCTCCTGCAGGAGTAGGTGCCAACAACCTAACAAAAAAAAACAACCCAAAACCCAAAACAAGACAATGTAAATAAATGATCCAAGTATTCTCTCTCATGATACACATATTTATTTTAAATGAAAATGCTCATTTGAACAAAAACGACACGTATTTTAGACAAGAACATAAGAGTAGGAATAAATAAATGTCTGCGTAACTGATGCGTAATGGCACCTTATCAAGGTTGTCGACACCTCCTTTGCATCTGTTGTAATCTTTGATTTTGATGGGCTTTCTCTTCATTTCGTCGCTTATGTCTGGACTGCAGTGTTTCGTGCTTAGGAGCAACACATTCTTGCCCCATCGGGGGATGTAAGAGACCAGTGTGTGGGTCTTCGTAAAAGCAAAGGGGGACGAGAAGACGGTTTTTGCTCTTGCCTGAAGCAAATGAGGAAGGAGGAAGCTTAGGCTTGTTTCTGTGAATTGTGCCAACCAGGGCCAGTTCCTTCCTGAGCAGCTCCTCTGCCAGTGCGAAGGAGGTGAAAAAATTGTCACATGTCATGATGTGGAGCCCCTCTGTCATCTCCACGACCACCCTCATCCCCTTGTTGAGTTCAGCAGGATTGCCAGCTGCTTTGCCTGTGTCCTACACCTGCAGTCTCTAGGCGTAGGACGTTTTGACATCACAGGTTGCCCAAATCTTTATTCCATATTTGACTGGCTTTTTTGGCATATACTGCCTGAAGCTGCACCTACCTCTGAATGGGTGTCTGGGCTGAAAAGCATCGCCAAGCGGTGTGTCCACATATCCCAGACTCTGCGGAAGGCAGCCAGCTTGTCATCGCGGCGTAGGGGTCGAGATAGCTTGTCGTCAAACTGCAGTGTTCGGCTGATGGTGAAACCTTTTGTGGGTCATTGTAGCCCAGAAAATGCTCTGTCCTGATTGCTCACTCCAGTGGCTAAGGGTCGATTCATTTTTTGAATTGTATGTAGTTATTTTGTATTATATGTAATTATTATGTATTATTATGTAATTATATAATAGACATTTTATATACAGTAAGAAAAAATACTTTGACAGTAATTACACAGTATAAGTTCATTTTACACATGATAGAACTGTTACTGTCTACATAAAATATTTTTGGTAAGAAAATAAGCATTTTTTAATCTGAGTATCTGCGTGGCCTGCTGTCCCAATATGGCGGCTGTGTTGAGGTATCGCTCTAATGAAGAGCAGCTGTCACTTGTATGTAGATGGGGAAAGTGATTAGCTAGCTAGCTAGCTATAGCAGCATACTCCCTGGCAAGCTTAAAGGGTGCAACAATTTCTGTCCGCTTTATTTTCCTTTTTGAAGCTAACAGTTTTGCGAATAGTGACCCTGCAAGATCCCCTGTCTGCAAAATCTTATTTTGTGTCTAAAACCTCTCATGACACATCATCTTTAGATGTGAGATGGTGTCAAACTTCAGTCTTTGAAGTCTTGTCAAAGTATTAGTGTATCTTCCTCTTCTTTCAGCTGTTCCCTTTAGGGGTTGCCACAGTGGATCATCTGCCTCCATCTAACCCTATCCTCTGCGTCTTTTTCTCTCACACCAACTGACTTCATGTCCTCTTTCACTACATCCATTCTAGTGTGTGATCGGCATTAATTGCTAATGAAGCAGCATGGATTCCTTTAAATCCTTTAAAATGCATCAGACTTAGCACCAACAATAAAACGTTATTATGAACCATGCATTATTATAGATGCATTCATATGTACCTCACTTTACTAAACACATGCAATGATAACTTATGATACTGCATGGACTATTATAGCTTTCTATGAGTCCTCACTACAGTTGATGAGGTGTGTGTAGGTGAGTATGGGTATTTATAATGCATTATAAGCCCCATCAGTCAACTTCTAGTTTATAACTAGTCAAGAGCATCCATAAGACACTTGACACTTAGAATTCATTATAAGTCACATCTAGAATGTTTTATGACTGTTGATATAGTGCATCAGTAACCATTATGTGCCTTTATGAGTGCAGTTTTGATATCTGTTGACTTTTTAAGAATAGGGGGAAGTATTTCTGATGTAATGGTCACTTTGTATTCATAGCAAAAAAAACCCAACAAAAACAACAAATACAGTCTGACATCGCAGACAATCTAGGGAGACAAAACACGTCGTCACATTTTCTTCATTCATGTCAGTTTCTTATGCTCCCGTATTGTTCTTATTTATTTAGCAGTCCTCTGTGGTTTTTAGACCGTACTAATCAAATTGTAAATACTCAGCCACAGTGAGATGATGATTGATATGCATTTATCCAAACTAATGCTCTTTAGAAAGGATCCCTGTGAGTACAATTGTGAGTGTATTCAGGCTGCACTGGTCACAGTATAAGAGATGTATACAGTGGTTAAAGTAGGGGTATAGCACCAGTAAAACCACAATAATGAGCTGCATGTGAACATGTCACGAAACCTGAAAGATTACATGTGTACTGATGTGTGGAATCAGATCAGGAAGTGCAGACGTTATTGTAGCTGAAAACATGTAAATGCTGCAGAGGTTTTTGGAACAGTGCAAACTCTTCCTGCCTGTTTCTTTAACCTGGTGTGTTGTATTTAATCAGTGTAAGACTGCTGAGGGCCTTTTACACACTCAGTACTGCAGGAGGAAGCACTGAGCATCCTGTGTTCATCTGAAACATCCTCTTTTCTCCTACAAGTTAGTTTCCACTAACATGTTGCACAAATATTAAATATTACATTTGAAATTGAGGCAAACTGAGACTAGACTGAATGATGAGAGCATTCTGTCAAGAGCTGAGCATGAGCTAAATTGTCACTGACAGAGGATAAACTGTGGTGGCTGCTGTACCTCTGACGCCACCCTCAGGTCAAACAAAGTAATGTTTCCTTATTTTTTTTATCCTTCCAATATTTTTGTGTGGAATGATCACTACATTCTCACAGCATGGATACAGACTTTTAGTCTTATTGTGGAGGAAGAATCATTTATGTTTGTCTTACACACCCAAAGTAATGCTTAATTACTTAATGAAATATTTACATTACTCAAAACTGTCAACTGTGATTTATATTACAAACATGGCAGCAGAATAAACCATTTAAATGCATCAGAAACCAAATATAAGTATGTGTAAATTCAATAAGTAAATGTCCTGTTACCTTCATAGATTTCTGTTATAAAGGGTGTGTGTGTGTGTGTGTGTGTGTGTGTGTGTGTGTTTGATCTTTTGCAGTAGCTGAAGGCCTCTGTTCACTTCTTCTCCTCTTCCTGAAGTGTTTACAACCTGTCCAATATGTTCATCTTCCTTCTTCCTGATCTTTGACAGTTTCTCAGAACTTTTGAATGTGTCAATGCTTTAAAATGACAAAGTAATCCAGATGACTCAGTGTAGCTGCTTGTTTAAAGAGACTCCTGGTGGTGAAGCTGTTTTAGCAGCATTTTAGCCACTAATACATTTAATGACACCTGCAACTGATTCACTATTTAAAAAGCTTCACATGAACTCAGCATCACTGAAGTTAAAATAAAGCTCACAATATATAGTGTCACTTTATATGTCTGAGAGTTGTTTTTATTCAATTCAACAGTAAACCAGTGAAGTTTAGAAATGAGTGTGACAGAGTGCTCAGTGGACGGCTTTGTGTGGTTTGGTTCACATCCACTCTCAGGAGCCCCTGGACACAAGAGGAGTCTGCCCTGAAACAAGAAACACATGTGTGCTCTTTGTGTTACACTGAGGAACACTGAGTCTGGGTCTTCCTTCTTTGCTGCTCCCTGTGTGAACGTTGGAGCTGCACATAATCCTGCAGACTGACAGTAAGACAGATAAAATAAGTGATAATATAAAGATAAACAGCTTCATATGTGGCCAGTTTACAAAATAACATACATCACTTTATTTATGTTTCTATAAGTCAGAAGCTCAAACTCACCTTTTAGTCCACAGTGAACAGCAGCAGCTCAGGTGGTGGAAAAAAGATAAGAGTAAAGTCAAAAATGGCAAGTAAAACAAAAATATTTTCGTAAAATATATTTTTTTAAAGAAACGAAGGTTCAAAAGTGAGCTCACACTTACCTTCTTTGTCCACAGTGAACAGCAGCAGCTCAGGTGGTCGAGTAAGAGAGGAAATAAATAATGGTCAGTACGACAAATTATCTTTGAATTATTTAATAAGTTATATATAGATAAACAGGCTTGTGCACATTACTTACATGTCTTTATATTAAATCTTATTCTGAGTCACTTTTTTCTCACTCAGAAATTCATACTCACTTTTTTTTCGTCTGTGGTGCAGAGCAGCAGCTGATATTTAGCTCATCCAGTCGCTCTCTTCAGCTCACCTCCGCCTCTTCGCATCAGACTCCTCCCCAGCGCTGTCGTCTCTGGTCCTCTTCTTGGAGGAGCCGATGCCAGGAACCTCCCAGCGCTGTCGTCTCTGGTCCTCTTCTTGGAGGAGCCGATGCCAGGAACCTCGACCTCCTCGTCAAGTCCAACGACGTCGATCTCAGGCTCCCCGTCCTCTTCAGGTTCCACGTACCTGTTCCTAGCAAGAATAGCCTCAACAACATCATCAATGGGTTCACCATAGCGATTAAGATGAGGCTCAGCAGGAGGGACAGCAGGAGCAGCATCAGCAGAAGCAGCCAAAGGATGAGGATCAGCAGGAGGGTCAGCGTGAGGGAAAGCAGGAGGAAAAGCATGGGGAGCAGCAAAAGGATGGGGAGCAGCACCAGGGAAAGCAAGAGGAGCATAGAGGTAGGGGTAAGGAGCATAGGGATAAGCATAATAAGCAGGGTAGGGAACAGGGTAGGGAACAGGATAGGGAGCAGGGTAGTAAGCAGGGTAGCATGCAGAGAAAGGTGGGAGGTGCTGCTCACACTCTACATTACCACCCTGAGGCTCAGCCTCCTGAAGCCTGTCCACGACATCCACCCCGACAGGGACTGGGTCATCGGGGGGGCTCTCAGCAACAGGGCGCACGGTGCTCAGAGGCCACAGGGAGCCAACTGAAGAAAGAAAAAAATATTTTAAAAACGTTACATTCTCCACTTCATAAAACAGACTGAAACATTCACAAGCACTGGAATATAATCAGTATAGACACTCCTTCATAGTTTACATGTGACCCTGTACTCTTAGAGATGTGGAGGTGGTTCAACAGCTTATTAGATGAGATTCAACAATTCAGCTGTTTCACTTTGTCTGTCGATGTTTAACAGATTATCTGTAGAGTATATGTGACAATTCATGAACATACCCACATACTGTCAGAATAACTTTGTTTTCACTCAACCTGTGCAGCATGGGTTGATTGAATAGTTCAAGTTCAACTAAATTACTCTGACAGTATGTAGTAAATTGTCACATTTATTCTTTAGATAAGCAAAACAGATGAATTGTTGAATTTTAACTAATAAGCTGTTGAAATGTTACAAATACTCTATAAACTATCTGTAGACAAACTGTCCAAATAAAGTGTTACCCACAATTCTACATAATAACTTTGTTCACGTTCCTGGCTTTGCCTCTGAAACACATCTTGTTTCTATAAACCACAGTAAAACTCAGACTAGTATAACAGGAGTCAGAACAGGCCACAATCTTGTCGTGTTGCGTCATACATCGCCAAAATGTTTGAGCGCACAGACCTGTGTGCGCAATGACGCACGCATTTTGAGGAATTTGTGAAAATAAGTTCACTAATGTGATCAATTTTTTATTTAAAAGGACCCGACAACATCTCCAGATACATTTTAAGCAGCAACCTCAAGTATCCACACAGAGGAGCGGGCCCTGGTTTGTTTACACCTGCGCGTGCTGACGTTTGCTCGTAAACGTTCCATCGTCTCCATGGCGCACAAGATAAACTCATTTTTGGCATCGTTCAAAAATTGGCCCGGTCGCCATCTTTACCTCTGACAAAATATGGACAATTCAATCTCCTCAAACAATATTAACTAACAGTGTTTTCAAATCACTACACAATTATTAACACCTTCCACACCTGTCCCGCCAAACTCAGCACATGTTGAGTGTACTCAAATAGCGGCACATTCACCACATTATAATAATCATATTTACACCGAGTAAATGTCAAAAATCACCAAAAACCTGGCTTTCCTAACAGGACGACTAATATTACATTGACCGTTACAGTTTAGTCCACAATGATATAATAATATCAGGCTAACAACAACAATAGTAATAATGAGAGTAATAATAACAATTTACAATAATTAAATGCAAATTTTGTACTAAAATTCTCTTTCAATGATTTAAGCAACATTAATAAAAAGGCTAAATTTGACAGGACATTAAAAGATGTCTTACCGGCAAAGGAAGTGATCCACCGCCTGACTCGGGCCAGCAGGTGCTCCATCGCGGGGGGTCCGGACGCCATCTTTCAGCAGGTAGGTACAGCTGGAGTTATCTCTCAGTGTTTTCTTGAGGGTTTTGTAAGGCTCGCAGGTCAACTTGTATCAAGTGCAAAGGGGAGATTTCGGAGATGCGTGCAGCTTTTATATGACCTCGGTAGAACGCCACCGTTCTGTTTCCATGACTTTTACTGACGCACGTGCGTGCGTGTGCGTGAGTGAATGAGTCCTGAACAAATGATGTCCCTACTAATGAGGCCAATGCATTTAATTTGAAGGTGGATTGTTTTAACTTTTTTTAGACGCACTTAAAACATTTCTTTGGTAATTCAATTCAGTCACTGGAATCGATCAATTTAAAAAGAAATCTGCATTTGTTTCTCGTGGAGCATCAAATTCTACAAGCTACCTTCAGTAAGCTTGTTGAGAGAGATGCTCTGGTGAAATCCAGACAGACTCAGAGAAATCATTACATCAGCAGAGTGGAAAGTAAAGCTTTAAAAGATTTGCAGACTAACTCTAGAATTATAACTAAACCAGCTGATATAGGAGGTTCTATAGTGGTCCTGAAAACCATTGACTATGTTAATGAGGCCATGAGACAACTAAGTAACTCTGCTTTTTATCAGCCGCTGTCCAGTAACCCTGTGTTCTCAAGTAGCAACAAATATTTGCCAAATTTTCCTGATATCTATAATGACATGAGAAAGATATCATAATTGTGGAGCAGTGACAGGACTTCTCATACTCTTTACTAAGTAGCTCAGTACTAAGTAAAAGTAGCAATAACAGAGTGTAAAAAAACCCCACAAGTTTCAAATTAAAGTCCAGCATTTAATACTTTACTAAAGTAAAAGTATAAAAAGGCACCATGAAAAATTACAACAAAATAAAACATATACCAGTTTAAAAACATACATCTTCCACTCACTCTTAATGTCTCTCCAGCTAATGTCCATTGATGGCAGAAACACATTAGCACAACAGGAATGTGCTGAAAGAAAATGAAATGACTTTAAATGCATCTTCAGTGTCCATGTACATAAAAGCACATTAACAACATTATACATCAGCATGAAGCAAATAAAGAACAATTACTGTGTGCGCCTCTAGGACCATGTGTACAATACTGTCACTCTGGAGTCGTATGTTCTTCGTCTGCAGCCATGTTACTCTGACCCACAATGCTACTGACCTTTGACATCACCACACAACATCCCATTTCCCACAATGCCCTCAATTAGACTGTGGTCCTGTTACACTCTGCATTAAGTAATGACCTTACATAAAAGGCAATACATTTTTAACCAAACATTTTTAAGTACCTTTTAGACACATTTTTAACAAACGTTTTACCTTTTTAACACCTGATTTATTACATTTTTATCACCTTTTAATGATTTTAGGAGCTTACATGATTATGAATTTATAACTGAAACATACAAAATAAACACTTACACACTAGACTACACTAAGCATGAATATGTAAGAACACATAACTTCTTAACTGTAGTAGAGGCCTTGTTTTTAGACAGCAATTTTAATGACATTGTTTCAAGAGGTCTGTAAAATTACATTGTAATGTAATTTAATAATGACAGTGACTAAAAAGCAATAGCTGGTCATGGATAGATTAATAAACAGGCCTACCTACCTACTGGTGGCCCAAAGGGTCAAACTTTAATGAAAATTAAAATTCAGTGGAAGGTTTTTACATTAATCTCTATACTGATCTGAATCAGCATCACCTCCTGGTCATAAGGTCTCTGATCTGACATCAAAACTATCATGTCTGTCTCTTACAGTGTACATTTTACAGATGACCAGATGACAGCCAGACAAAAAAAAAGAATAAAAAAAAAAACATTGATGCTGCACTTTTTTTCCATTTAGTTTGATCCTAAATTGTACTCAAATCCTTGTATCAATACCACCATGAAAAAAATATTTCCTTAAATGTTATACAGAGTGCTACAGTTTATCTGATAATCTTTGGAGAACAGGCTTGTTGTAAGAATAGACCTGTGTTATAATATTTGACACATGAAAGTATGGAAACCCTTTGACATGCAGGAGAACACTCTGTTTGTTTCTCTGGTTGTGCTGCTCTCTGGTGGTTACAGAAGGAAAGACACAGTTTAAGGTTTAAGATTCAGTGCACTACTTGGTAAATAAATCCCAATTTGTGGAAGATATTGGGTTGCAGTGTTTTTTCATCCTCACACTTTTAAGTTAAAAGTTTAAGTAGTTTTATTGTTTTATGTTTCAAGCCTGATAAACATCCACAAATCAGATCCCAAATATTAAATAAATGCGGATAAAGATATGAAGCTGGCTTCATTACTGAAAATGTCTGTTTCTCTTTTCATGAGAATTTTATCAATTAATTGTACATGTACTGACTTTAAAAAATGGAAAAACATAATAACATAAACATAATAATTCCTGTCATTCACAGCTGAAACTGTTATGATCCTAAAGTTGTCCACTGTGATACTCGGTTGCACACACTGTCACATCTAAAAATGTACGATAGCCCTTAAATGATGCTCTTGTTAACAACAGCTATAGCAGCTGAGGTCTTTAATGCCAACCGGTCGCTGTTTTATGGACACAGAAGAAAAGGGGCGTTTAATCACAGTAAAGTGCAAACAGCATCAGGCAACACATACAGAAGAACAGAACTCATAAGATACGAGAAAAAGCAACAGTAACAAAAGAAGAGCAAAATACAAGAGAACCAATCAAAAGACTCTGATGAACCCACACTCACCCAACAGAAACATGGACTGATCTCACTGCCCGATGAAGCAGTCATTTTGTTTCACAGAGCAGGACCAAAGTAACTAGCGCCACCCTCACCAGATCTGGATCTTATTCTAGGTATACAGGGGACTCTCCACCTGAAGGCCTCAGAGCCCTGACTGGCTTGAAGTCAGTCAACAGCTCAGAAATGCACCAAAAACCCAAACCACTACCTTTTCCCACCCACATGGAACAGGTTCTGTTCTGGTTCCTGCACCTAATTTGACCCTTTTTAATTTCAGCCGTATTGGAAGAAGACGAAAAGTCGGTTCCTAGCTATAACCAAAATATGGCAGGTTTTTCTTGACCTGAAGTGCAAAATGGACAACATTAGTGGGTGTTTTATTCAGGATAAAAAGAAAGGATTCAGTATTGCACAAATTAGTCTCCTCCGTCTTCTTATCATAAATAGTTGCTTCAAGCTTGTTCTTTGGGTAAAAACAAATATCTATAACAGAACAAAAGCTAGCCGGTAATCAGTGCCATCCACCATCTTGCTACTGCTGACTACTTCCTTTGTGCATTGTGTTGACACCGTCTGTTGAAGAAACATCCTTGATTACAATGGTTACAATGGTTACTGGTGGAAACACGGACTGGTTCACTAGATAGCACCAAGGTTCCAAAAATCCTGAACAGAGCAAAGAACCAAAGCTAATTTTGGTGGAAAAGGGATGTAAGTGCATTAGACTACTGTTACAACTTTAAAACTGATTCTGTGTTGCACTGAGAGCCTATGAAGTCAAGTACTGAAGCTACAGTATATGTTTGGCTTTGTGTATACATGTAGCCTCAGTCAGACAAATGTATGAACCTGTTACTAAGAATCAGTCAGCTAGAGATTTAAATCCTGATATGATATGCTTTTTCAAGTAGTTAAAAGCTGGTTGTGTTACTGACATGACTTTCAGTGTAAAAATCAGAGTCCAGTATGACTCAGAGGTTCCTGGTTTCCTTATTATATCTTCTACTAGTATCTCAGTGTTTATTTCAATGTAAAACATATCCAGAGTCCAGTGACTGATATGACTGAGCAGCTTGTTTATTGGACTCAGGTGACCAGAGGAGATGAATGAGCAGTTGTGTGTTTTCACCATATGACTGACAGCAAGGATCATGTGTCCTCGTCCAACCTCTGTGTAAATACTGAATGTTCAGGTAATATTAATATTACTGCAACTATAGTCAAAACCAAAAGAGACAAATCTATAACAACTGGGAACTTTATTGAAAAGCAATACATTTAAATCTGATATTCATTCATAGAAAATACAAAGGTACCATCATCAGGCCCTGCAGCTGGCTCTGCTGCTTTATATCTACATGGTATCTGCTCAGGCTAAACTACAGTGGCTGGCCTCACTGGCTTGATGGGAAACTTCATGAGTGACATGTCCTGCTCAGTTGTCCAACCACCATCACTGTCTTTTAAAAAACAGACAAGCAACACATTGTTGCATCAATGTAAAATTGATTAATAAATATATAATACAATAAACATTAAACATAAATTTACAATGTGAAATAAAATTATTACATTTAAATATCAAGCAAATAAAGTGTACTTCTTCACTTTTACAACAAGAAGCTTTCTTTCAGTCTCTTTTAGTTTTAGTTTAGTTTAGCTTTATAATATGACACATATCAAAGTGTTCACTTTGTTTTTCACAATCAGGTCTCTGGATTCAGTCTCAGACAGAGCTCGTAGTTGTTGTCAGGAGCTGTAAGGTCAGAAACAAAATGTCAATGTGAAATTCCTGAAGTCTCATCTTTCTCTGAACATTTAGAAAAAATAAATGCAGGAAACAGTCTTGAAAAAAAAAAAGATCTGCACAATAACTTGAAACACTTTTTAATCTGCAGCATAAAGTGTGTTTTAGATCAGTTGAAATAGAATAAAAGTTTTACTTACAAGGTGGGGGACTTTTGCCTGAAATCAGAAAGACAAATCAGTTCAGTTACAGCTGTAAATGCCAGAATATCTTCTGTCACATTTCCTCACTGAATGTGTTCCCCTCTTCTACTCACTCTGACTCAAAAATAAATCCATTCTACCCTTTTGTTTCATCCTGACTTTATTTCTTCACTGATCTCTTCTCTCCACATCATTGTGGTATAGTCACATTATCATGACTAACAGGCTCTGAGCCTTGAGATGCTTCCTGTTGGTTGCTTCAAAACTGATGCTTATTTATTCAGTTCAAATGCAACCTGGATAACAGAACTGAAAAAAAAGTCAGTTTAGCAGATGATGTTTGCATTTTTCTCTCTCACCTTTCTTCCTTTTGTAAACAATGAATGCAGTGGCAGTGATGAAGATGAGAGCAAGAACAGCCACTGCAGCAGTGATGGGGACGGTCACGTTTCCAGGCCTCTCTGTTGAACAAAACAAACAAACAAACAGAACTTGTTTTGTAGGTTTCATCATTGCCCTTGTTCTGTATTAAGTCTGAGTTCAGTAAAGAGTGGACAGGCAGCACAAAGCTGTCACTTGTGTGGTAAAGACAATGTGGTGTGTAAAATTCTTTCAAACTTTCTATGACTTTGTTAAGTCCTGTTAAACTTACATGATCTGACCAGTGATCCTGGGTGAGAATGTGCACTGGTTTGATTACATTCTTTAACTGGCTTATTATTATTAGTTCTTAACTTCCCTCAGTCTTACCCCAGTTGGTCCTGATCACTGCTTTGTCCAGTTTGGTGATGATGTCATCCTTCACACCAGAGAGATGAAACACACAGTCGTACCTCCTCCAGTCTTTTTTTCTTAGCAAAATGTTTCCCTAAAATAATGATGATGATAAGCCTGTTGAAGACAAAATTAATATTTTTTTTGATAAATTGCCATTATTATAAAATTTGAAAACCAACACAAATAAACAATAACAAATGGTTTGACAGCTATTTCAACAGCGTCTGGAGCCTATCACAGCTGACATTAGGCGAGATGCTGGGTACACCCTGAACAGGCCGTCAAACTATCACAGGGCTGACCACTAAATTTAAATTGGCTGTACTCTGACTTTTTAAAAATAATTCTAGTACTTTCCCTGGCATATTGAATAAATAACATTGATTTATTATTATTTTAACCTGGAAAAGCTTTTTCAGGATAAAACACTTGGGCGTATTAGTTTTATCAATGACAAAAATGTTATGAATAAATGCTGGATTGGATTCCTACTAAACTCTGCTACAACAGAACACAAAAATACCTTCAACACACCTTTTCTAAGTCCCTTCTCTTATCGCTCTGGGCTCCAATATCACGACAATTTATCGATAGCCTGAAAACATTCATTATATCTGTAAGGCTGTGTGTCACCCTGAACTAACGAATGTAAGTTTCTACAGTAAGGAGACTAACGTCAGGTCAGGACCATGGTCTGTACTCAGTAATAAATACATAGAGCACTTCACTGATCATTTAACAGGGAAAACGGGACAATTGGGCTAAAAATCTTCCAATTTGTTTTGGAACCAATAATTTTCTATGGTAGTCAGATTTTAGGACCAACATTTAATCATGAATTTGACAAATTGGAAAAAACAGACAAAACAAGTTCTGTAAAAATTCACTGCATGTCCAGTGAAAGACGCCAAATAATGCCTGTAGAGCAGAGCCTCATACTGAAACTGCGAAAGAGCAATTAAATTTTACAATCACCTGAAAAACAGTGACCCAGAACAATTCATATTCATTGTAATGTAACTGAATATCACAGACTGCAATGTTTTTGTGTACATTGTTGTTCCATCATGAAACTATGTCAGGTCATGTGGTTCTACCTGTTCTCAGCAGGAAGCTCCTCCCAAAGTTCAGATGCTTCCTCAGCCATTCAGGACAAAACTGGGTGAGGTAATTCTTCCAAAGCTCATTTCTGGCTCTCTGTCTGTCCCAGAAGTGTTTGGTGATGACAGCTTGTGGTTTTGAAGCCACCCATGACTCTGTGTCTAAGTCAAATGTTAGGGATGTCCAATTGAAGTACAAATACCTCAAAATTGTACTTGTGTGTAGTATTTCAGTAAATGTACTTTAACATTTTCAGTTACCAACTACACGATTCATTAACTCTGTAGAGGAACCAATGCCATAACAAGATTTAGATAGATTAAGATACTTCAAGATATTTATGGGTCAAAGGTGAAGTCTTCCACCATCATCCGTCAAGACAAAACTGTCAATCATTGTAGAAACTTCTGCTTCTCTTTTGATATTTATTTTGTTGCTTGTGCTCTGTCATGTTGCTGCTCATGAATCCACATCTAAAATATTGTTTAATGTGAATTGGCTGTTGTTGCAGTCACTTAGGCTACTGTGGAAGCTGATAACACATTAACAAACACTGAACAAATGAATGACTTTATTTCAAACCAAAAAACAAACAAGACAAAGATAACAGTGTCCGAAAAGGAGTAGGTACAAGTAAAACTTTATTTATATTTATTTATTTTTTGTATAGTCCTTAAAATGTATTTATATTTGTGCTTTGTTTCAACTCATCACACAGCCCATTCCACCAGTCCACCCCATAGAATGATATACCCAGACTCTTCTTAGTTGTACAAACACGTTGTTTTTGTAAAACATTATTTCAAATTTGACCAGATCGAAAAATTTCATTGCTTGTGACTTTAAAAACAGTGTGTTGGTGTGTTCTCTGTATCCCACATTGTGTAATGTCCTGATTGCTCTCTTTTGAAAGATGTATTATTGTTTTAAGTTTTACATAATTACAATAATTACAATTTACAACATTATCAATCGTCATCATTAACAGATTAAAAATGAACACAAACTCAAAAATGAATAAAATATAAAATAAAATTTCAAAAAAAGCTAAACTACACAGGCACACAAGCAATTTAAGGTGCAGTACTTCAGAAAATAACAGATTCTAAAACCAGGAAACATTAAAAACAGCAACAACAAAACAACACCAATGAAGAAAATGCTACAGTAGCTAAAAAGAGAATATAGTTTCTGTGATTTATGCTCAAGCACTAAGAAGAAGTATTTTATTTTGTAACACAATGGAGAGACAAGAGTTTATAGCTGGGATTTTCCTCCACAGGTGTGCTTCTGTCAGCTCTGACTGCCACTTCAATGATCGTGTTTGCAGTGTAAATCAGTTCATGCCTGGCAGTCTGACTTATCCTGTGGGGGGGACAAATTACATACAGTAGAACTTCAATTAAAAGCTTTGTCCCAGCGTCCAGTCCCTTTCACTAGCCCAGTGTGACTACACATTTTGACAAATAAACACCTGTCTCAATTAGATGCTTAATCTGGTTGCCAAGCATTTCATTTTTTTTAAATAGATGTTCTTATAAAACCAGGTTGTTGGCTACCTCAAATTATGTGTCCATTCCTTGATTACCCTGCTGTAAGTTATTCATATTCCTTTAGACGGAGCTGGATCAAATTAATGATTCATTATTGATATGTTATCTGAAGCCTAATTTTTAAACAAGTAATATTCATACTGGTTTAAATAAACAATTTGATTGTATTTCCTGATCTTTGCTGAGCAACAGTTTTGTGTGAAAGGAATTTAAGGCCGGAATAAAGGCTTGTTGATTTCAGTGATTTAAGCAAATAATGGCAGTGGTGGAAAATAGAGCTGGGTGAACTCACCAGACAGTTCTAGCTGTTCTATTATTTGCCTTTACCCACTTAGTCATTATATCCACATTACTGAGGATTATTTATCACAGATCTCATTGTGTAAATATTTTATGAAAGCACTAATAGTCAAACCTACAATATCCTTGCAATATCGATATCCAGGTATTTGGCCAAAAATAAGTGTTTAAACCCAAAGAAGTCAGAATATATTTCACTAAAAGCAAAGATTCAGTCCAGTACTTTTACTTAAGTAGTATTTTAAGAAGCAGGACTTTCACTTGTAATAAAATATTTTAAAAATCATTTTGGTGATATTTTAACTTTAGTAAAGGACCTGAATACTTTGATACACCACCATTGATTTCTGGCCTGACAGGCATCAAATGTGTGCCCGCAATTCCATCTGGCTCAGTGACTGAGAAAATGTTTCTTTATGTAGCTTGCCTTTGTAAATTCTGGAACGTGCACATTATATGAGACAAAAACCTACTCACTGTGATCACTTAGAAGCTGAAGTGTTGTCTGACGACAATGAAGAGTCTGAAGCTAGAGGCAGAGGATTAAGTGAAATAATTCAAACTGAAATTGTTAGAGATAGGACTGGAAATGTATGATTGACTACTAATATTAACAAGGAAGTAAAAGCAGACACATTAAAATCTGAATAATAACACAAATATGTGGTATCTTTCATAAAGGAAAACTTACTGTTTGCAGGTTTGAATCCTGAAAACACAGATGAGAGATTACAGAATTAAACGTGAAGAAACAAAACTCTTCTGCATATTTTGTATATTTCACAGATCTGCTTTGAACGTTAAGGTAGAGAGCAGCTCTTCTACAGTATATACAGTACATCTGATGAGGACTTCTATGTTCTTTTGGCGGTAAACTACTAACCATCAGCCAGCTCACAATTTTTTTTCAAAACATTTATCCTTTCTCAGAGAAAACTTAATGTATTTTTATCACTGAGTTTAACCTGCATGTTAAATCAACTGATGGAGAAAGAAACCTCACCATGATGGTTCCTTCTCCAGATGCAGAGTCCAGTGATGCAGAGTGTCAGCAGCAGCAGCAGTCCTACAACAACTCCAATAACAGCACCAGCAGGAAACTGTGAGGGAGAAACTGGAACCACAACAGAACATTCACACTACTGGATGGAGATTAATATGTTTACTGGTTTAAATCTTATTTATCTGATCGTTTTCAGTTTGTTGATGTTCATAATGAATCATCCTTACGTACCAAAGTTTGTTATGG
>NC_065514.1:30845012-30901280 GCF_006386435.1 Epinephelus moara
TGTGATTTGTGATATTGGGCTTTATAAATAAAATTGATTGATTGATTGATAAGATGACTATGATGACTATAATGTTATCAGAACTGATAGAAATAATGACCACAACTGTATAATATCCACTCAGTATACTTAATACACAATAATAATGTGTCTGCTAAGATTGCCAACCCCATCATGTTTGGAAACAAATGCATGCTTGTAAATAACTGCTTCATCAGACAGAGAGAAGTTGCTGCAGTTTCTCTAATTGGAAAATTAGGCCAGTTGTGCACAACAGGCTACAGTCACCCAAGTTGTTGTTTCAAAAACTATGAAAATAAGATGAAGAAGAGGATATGAATTTCTAAATCTGAACCACCCTGTTAGCCTGAGGTTAAAAATTGAGCTATAAAAACCAGTGGCAAGAGTTAACATCCTAACAACTCATCTACATTTGAATTAATACCAAATGTTTTTGGCACAACCTCTGTAGTTATGAATCCAGCTTCAATGGACAAACAAAACACTAAAAAACAACACCTGAGACAAACGAACAAACAAAACAAAAAAACAGGTGTGTTTTTTCAATTTTTATGACGTCTGTTCTCAGTCTTACCCCAGTTGGTCCTGATCACTGCTTTGTCCAGTTTGGTGATGATGTCATCCTTCACACCAGAGAGATGAAACACACAGTCGTACCTCCTCCAGTCTTCAGGTGGGACTGATGAAAGGTCCAGGTCAACACTCATCTGGAAGGATCCATCATGGTTGGGGAGGATCTCTCCGTGGTCCACGTCCTCATGAATCTCCTCTCCATCTTTCCTCCAGAACATCATGGCTCTGTCAGGGTAGAAACCTGTAGCGTGGCAGCTGACTGGAGAGGAGGGAGACTTCTGGAGGAGAGACACTGAGGGAAGGTCTGCAGAGAGAGAGTAGGAAAGAGAGAGGGGGGGAGAAACAGAGACAGATCAAATTAAAAATTACCTTTATAGGTAGTTACAATTTGGAAGTGAATAAACAAAGGGCAATTTCTACACACCTACTTTTACCAACTTGAACTTGGCTAAAAATATTCACACCCATAACTGAACCAATTATACTAAATGGTGATGAACTGTAGGGCCTCCTGACAAACACAAAGTATGAGAAATGGGATAAACATGAAGATGAAACCCTGCACACTCCAGTCCTAATGTTACAGAGCTCCATTTTTCCAAAAGAAGGCGGAGAGAGCTGGTTCTTAGACTCTCAACTAAGTTTGTCAAACACAGGTCATCCTGTCTCACAAATCTCAAAGTACACTTCAGTGCTATGTAGCACTGAACAGACAAACTGAGTGGTAAATTATCAGGCAGCATCAGCAAAGAGACACTGAGAGTGACATTAACTAAATACTGACTGAGTGACCACAGTTAACTCATAAAAGGGCGATCATACTCAAAAGTGGTACAACTGTATCATTAAAGAATAAACGTTTAAAACTGAGGAGGCATTTTGTGTCTATGAAATCACACAGGACATGTGATTATACCTGTTCTCTGCAAAGAGCTCTTTCCAAAGTCCACATACCCCTTCAGGATCTCAATGCACTTGTGGGTAAGGGAATTCTTCCAAAATATACTGTTATATCTATCTCTGTCCCACTCGTGTTTGGTGAAAACAGCTTGTTGTTTTGGAGTGACCCATGTCTCTGTCTCCAGGTCCAATGATATGAGGTCTTCTCCATCATAGCCAAAATGAAGATTACCATTGACCTCATCAGTCTTATCGTCCCATTCACAGCCATTCATCCTCTGGAAAATGTGAATACCTGAGAGAGAGAGAGAGAGAGAGAGAGAGAGAGAGAGAGAGAGAGAGAGAGAGAGAGAGAGAGACTTTTAACTTCCTGTCTGAGAAGATGAAAAACATTTCATCAGTAAAGAGTGAACACATACCTTGAGTGTGGTTAAAACGCTGCATCAAATTCTCTATGGTGGCTTTGAAGGTGTGCTGGTTACCCAGGCAGATAGTAGTGTACCATGCCAAGTGCTGAGGTTTCTTTTGGATTAATTTATCCATCCAGTCTGTTGTGGCCTGAGGTACTTGTCCATTGCTGTCACAGTAACCCATCTGAACTTTATCAACCAAAGCAACAGCCACAAACTCTGGGATGTCTCTGATTCCATGGGAATAACTGAGCTTGAACTCCAGGGAGTGTCTCACTGTAGGATAAAAACAGTTTTGAGTTAGGCTGTTTTGTGTTTACACTCTTTTTTTGTACTTTTAGCTCAACTTTGGTCTGAACCAGCTTCTTAGAAAAATATCTGTCTCTTTAGCTGCTGGATGCTCCCCTTTCTTCAACCAGCTACTTGCTTCCTTTTGTCCATTTGCTGTTTGATGCTCTGCTGGCAGTGTGCAGTCTGTTTATCAGAGCCTGTTTACTAAAAGCAGACAGACTGAAACAGGAAATGTACTGGTTAAACAAAACACCGAGTTAATAAGCTAAAAGCTATAGCTGCAGAGTTGGCTGAAAATGTGCATGGGGTTTATTGTAAAGTATTATTCTAAATTTAAAGACTGTGAAGGGTGGTGTAGTTTTTTTCAACTTTATGTTCAAAACCAAAAACACAAAAGAAAAAGAATCAGGAATATATTACACAGTGTGTTTGCTTGCTCTTACTTATATGTTAGCATGTCTGGCTGGCTAGTTTAATGTTACAACCTACAGTAGTAATCTGATCTCCAAATGGAATTATGCTTCTCCAGAGATACACATTGCATCTCTGCAAACCCACATGGAGAAGGGTGGTGCATTATGGGTAACTGTAGGGTGCAGAGACTCACAGAGGGAGAACTGTCTCACTGCTAATCTCACGTCTCAGGTCCCCAGGACTGTGAACAAATGGGAAGAGGGTGGGGTTCCTATAACTGAGCTGCCATTAGTGTTCTTTTTTGTTTCATTAGTATTAAGGGATACTTTTCTATTACATTACTATCTATATATCAGCTAATCATGCTGGGTTACCTTGAATTCATTAGGTAAACTTTGTTTTTCTATCATGCCTCCACGGAAAACAGCAAACATATTGATTTATTGATTAGGGGCTGCGTTTAACAACAGCACAACTAAATCAAATCAGTTTACATACTCTCACCCAACTAGTGCAGTATATTTCAGGTTTACCCATTTATCCAGTCTTATGTTCAGTACTTCCCAAACACATGCATTTTTGCAGTAAAGAGTATTGGAGTCAGACTTTGAAGAGCACATAACAGACACATTGGGGCGGCAGTAGCTCAGTCCATAGGGACTTGGGTTGGGAACCAGAGGGTCGCCTGTCCAAGTCCCTGTCCGGACCAAAATATGGAGCGTGGACTGGTAGCTGGAGAGGTGCCAGTTAACCTCCTGGGCACTGGTGGAGGATCTCTCCACTTAATGCATGTATAGGTCCTGTTCGTGCATGTGTGTGTTCGGACCTGTGTGTAATTGATTGACAACAGAGTGAAAGATTGAATTAATATATAAAATATATAAATATAATAATATATAAATTAAAAAAAAAAATTAAATTAAAAATAAGTTTCACTTTCAGTTCAGTTTTAAATCTTAACATTTTAATTAAAATGCACATGTACTGGGCATACAACTGGGTAAATGAGACATGGATTACACTACACGAGTTGTTTTTAAACAGATGTTTGGATATAGTTGCTAAAAGTGGTCACCAATCAAGCAATCAATCAATATGCTTGCAAAACAAAGTTTTCTTCATAAATTCGAGATAACACAGCATGACTAACTACGCACCGCGGTAGTGGCCAGCTCCTGTTAAGAGTTTCTTAAAGAGTGATCTCAAGTAAAATCTTCAATGGATGCAGAAAGTGAAAAGAAAGCAATAGCCTAATTTAAAAAGTTGCCTCTATTGAAAATGCATTTAATCTCTGATTCAATTAAAGCTAGCCTATTTCTCAAGACAAGTTCTGTAATTACCTTGTCCGCTTTCATTCTGTTTATATCTTAACAGGAGCTGGCCACTACTGTGGTGCTGAAACTAAATCAATTGATGTCAGGCACATCGATCACCCACCACTTCATCAGCGCATAGGCTAGTCACACACAGCCTACTTATTTTTCATCTTATTATTATTTTTCTTCTGCCAGATTTCGGTGCGTAACTTGTGCCACAGCTCTGAGCACACACAGGGTCTTCATAAAACATAGATTCAAGATTCAATATGCACAGTAAGGACACGCGTTTCCCTGCAGAATGAAATTCGTTCTTTTCTGTCACCAATTAACGCCAAACAATATAAATCTGAAGTATAAAATAGATCAAAATATATACAGTGCGCACTGTTGTCCTTGCCTAGTGTAATACTCTGTCGTAATTTATAATAGGCTATATACACATTATAATAAAATATGGGATATAGTCAAGATGGCACCATCCGAGTGGCAGCTGGTTACAGTAGTTCCGACCCCCCTTCGTGGATGTGCAGTATGTGGTTCTGAGCAAAGCAGTGGCTAATGTGGCACCTTTCCTGATCTCATAATTATGAGATCCTTATCTCGTAATTACGAGATAAGGTGTCTAATTTTTTTTTTATCCAGTGAATGCAATGCGCTTCCGTAAAATGTTAAAGGGTACAGGATAACTTCACTGACAGCTGAAGCAATGAGACATTAACACCTGTACTACAGCTTCTCACTGAGCTCTGAGTTGGATGAGCGTACAGTTAAGTGTTTTGAACAAAGAAAAACCATCTGCTCAGGCAGACAGAGAAATAACTGAGTGAATCCACTAGCTTATGTGGTTCCTCATTTCTACAGTTCTGAGTCAGGCTGTTCTCTGCACCACTATAAATACAACAAAAGTGAAAACAACATTTTAGTAAGATCTGGGTGGAAAACAGCTTTGGTTAATGGTAATTGCTGTAAGGAGTTACAAATGGTAAGAGCATGCAAAATGCATTTGGTATTTTGGTAACACTTTACAACATGTCTTACTACATGTCTTTTATTTGGTAAATAATATGTAAATAGCTATAGACGTTGGAACTAGGGGTGCGGTGCACCCCCGCACCCAGCCTCCCTACCCACTGCATTACGCTTTAAAAAAAATAAAGAATCTGAATTTAAACTCAATTTGTCTGACTTACATTAATCTCTTTCATATCATTAATGCATAGATCTATGCTTTTGATGCGATATGCAGCCTGCCTGACTACATACAGCAGCCTTGGCATCCAGGATGTTGTGTCCATCCTGCAAACCTTGCAGCCCCAAACCCGCTCCATGCTGTCGGAGGTGGAGAAGCTCATTAAGCTCTGTCTGGCCCTGCCCATATCTGTCGCGGCATCCGAGCGCTCTTTCTCAGCCTTGCGCAGGCTGAAAACCTGGCTGCGCAACACCATGACGCAGGAGAGACTAACACATTTGGCCATTATGAACGCTCACAGTGACCTTATGGATGAAAGCGATGTCTCGACCCTGCTTAAAATCTTCATCAGTAGGTCAACTGAGAGAAGGTCCACTTTTGGAAATGCATGAAAGCCCTGAGTCAGGAGCGCAGACTTTTCTTTTTTGCATTCAAGGTTACAAATAATGTTATGTTCCTTAAATGGCTTGATTTAGTTATCAAAGTTTCATTTTCTTAACAATAAAGATGTCGTGTTCATCCATTCTAGTTCTCTTATAACTGCAAGTTATTATAAAATAACTTCAAATCATATCCTTAATCATTGATAAGTGTGCGTGCTTCCCCCGCCCCTCCCAACAAAAATCCCGCACCCCCTCTCAGAAAATAGTTCCGACGTCCATGTAAATAGTTTACGGCACATATAATCGTGCACGCGTATGCGTGCATGTACAGCGAAACAGTTAGGCCTATAGGGAATAAGTAGCTACATACATAACAACACTGCATATTAGTCGTCTAACAAAAATGTTCCTAACACCCGACATTAAATCCACTATTGTGATTGCGAAGTGTGTCTATGTATAATGTAGCTTTCAGTTTCTTTTTTGAGCGCCTCACCTCCTCGAACTTCCCAGTCACCAAACTCGCGTTTACTGATTATCAGCATCATAATGTGTTTAAAGAAAAATATAATCCACAATCTTACCTGGAGATACAAAGTGGCAGAGGAGAGACAACAGTATCAAGGTCTTCATGTTTGTTCAGAAAAAGCCTTTCGCCACTTGACAGCTGTCCAGAGTTCATATTTGAACTCCCTTCTTTATCAAAAGTGCAGGTCGCTTTCTATTACACTAAGGTGGCTCCTCCCTCCAAGGAGGTTATGTTTTTGCTGGTCTGGTTTCGTTGGTCTGTTTGTCTGCAAAATAACTCGAAAAGTTTGGAACGGATTTTGATGAAATTTTCAGGAAAGGTTGATAATGGGACAAGGAACAGATGATAAAATTTTGGTTGAAGCGAAGTGGATAAAATAATAAAATGGCGGAAAATCCGAGCTGCTTGGCGGAGGTCTGCGCTCTCCGAGTGCTCTAGTTAGCCTATATCAGATCAGTCCGATCAGCTGCACCATCTGGTTGCTTGCAAACAACTTATATTTTGCAGCCACACCGGGGCTGCGTTTAGTTTTTAGGCAGAAACAGTAGTGCCTTCAGTGCTTTCTTGTATTAAGCATACAGGCAGTGGCGGTTCTAGGCCAGTTTCAATGAGGGGGCCAAGCTAGGGCCAGTCCTTTTGATACAGGGACACATACAAGTACGGTCAAATATCTAAGTCTGAACAATAAGATATATATATATAGATAGATAGATAGATAGATAGATAGATAGAAAATTTTGTACATTTGATTTAAAGGCATCAATCTGGTGAATTCTGAGAGCCGAGTTATGATGGCAGAATATGCCTAGATTTCAACATCTTTGTGCTTTTTATGTGTGGGAAAATGTTCTATTTTTATTAATAAAAACACTAGGTATGTTATGGTGAAGGGTTACACTTAAAATACGGCTAAGGATTAGTGGTTTAACATTTCAGTAATCAAAAGAAAAATGACTGACGTACTGATCTGCCTCTGGAGGGCTATTTTATTATTTCAAATCATTATTATTCATCATCATGCAGACAAAATATTCTTTCAAAACTCTCTCACTCACAAACACAGTTACAGATACGCAAAACAATACAAAATATGCAATACGAAAAGAAAACAAAAGGTAAGACTTAAATTAATTTCACACAAACAGACACAAATTACTGCTTTCCTCCTTCCCTCACGATTTGCAAGTATGGCACCCTGAATCAGAGCATTTAATTTTACGCGGCTTCGAAAAGAAGATTTCAAAAGCTCTCTGGTAGTTGAATGCCTCTGGGACAGGCCCATTTATGGCAACCTTCTGGATCTGTGGTGTGTGCGATCCAGCCGAGGCGCGGGTGCCGGAGCTAATAGCAGCCATTCAAGTCAATGTAAGCTGCTCCACCAGCCGCGGCCTAGAAGCGGCTCAGCGCTCCGCTCTGCTAATAACACGCGCCAGGTCTATTTCTGACGGACGCTGCACGACGGCACATCAATTTGCACAGACCAGATGAGTCAAACAGGAAGTCAGGCACAGAAAAGACGAGAGTATCTGGTCAATTTTCAGAATAAAACACCCATGAAAACTCTGGATCGTATTTCACATCGTTACATTAACATGATGTGACATGTCACTACCATGAGCCAAATGAGAAAGAAAAAGTTTTCAGAGCTTACTTCAATGGTGCTGTGTGTTGCCGTGCAGGCTCAGAGTTGTCTTAAATACAGCCACACAATTCTCTACTGATGTTTTTGGTGGGTGCGCCGCTTTAAGTGGTCCGACCGGCAACCTGTTGAGACGATTCAGTTCCGCATTCCGCATTGCCCTTCTGACTCTTCGGCAGGGGGGCCACAGGGGGGGCCGGACTCAGAGTTACGGGGACACTGGCCCCTGCTGGCCCCCCCCTAAAACCGCCATTGCATACAGGCGCACTGTCTTTTAACACTGCAGGATTGGATTCAATGCAACTCAAAGGGGCTTTATGGGCATGAGAAACACAAGTTTACATCGCTAAAGCAAGTATGAGAGAAAAACAAGATCTGCCAGAATTTGGTTTGTATACAGATAGCTGGTATTTGGGTAATACCTCACACATCCACCCAACTATGGGGTGCCATTTGTAAAGTGGCTCACACTGAAATTAACAGCAACATTTTGCCACATTTAGCTTCAAACAACGTTTAAAAAAGTGGTGTGAATTTCACTTTTTACCACATTTACAGCAATATTTGAAATATGTTAAATATATTGTCACAGTAAAATCTAAATATTAAATGTTAAACCTAAATGTTATATCTAAATCTAAATATTAAATCTAAATCTGAATGTTTAATGTAAATGTTATATCTAAATCTGAATGTTAAATCTAAATGTTCTATCTAAATCTGAATGTTTAATCTAAATGTTATATCTAAATCTGAATGTTAAATCTAAATGTTATATCTAAATCTAAATGTTAAATCTAAATCTAAAGCTAAATGTTAAATCTAAATCTAAATGTTAAATGTTAAATCTAAATGTGCTTGGTGAAACTCAATATTTAGCTAATATGCAAATACACACTGCCGGTCTCTGGAAGTACCAAATTAAAAGCTCATGTTTACACAACATACACCGTTACACTCAGTTTCAAAGAAACATGTCATTCAATCTGGAAAATGTAGCGAAATGTCTCTTTTGCTTCAGTTTCCTTGTGAACAACATGTTTCTTTGAAACAGTCTGTGTTCCAATACACATGCACAGACGCAGCTTGTGAACAGGCAAGGCAGGTAACTGCTTGGGGCGCCGAGCCGATAGGGGGCCCCCGAGACTCGGGGCCCGAGGGCTGTTTTTACCGAAATGTCTCAAAAGGGAGCCGCAGTGACCGCATCCCCCTCCCCCTTGAACAACAACGGGCGATTTGCAATGACATCTCAGTAGGAAACCTCCCGTAAGGGGCCCCATGTCAATCCAATGATCCCACCTCAAGTTAAACCTGTGTGATGCTAATCATTCTGCAAGCTGGAAATGGAGCTGAAGGAAAATGAAGAGGAGTTATCCATCTGGTAGTGAGAAGAGGAAGAAAAAAAAGAAGATGAAGAAAAAAGAAAGAAAGACACTGGTAAGTGGAGCAGATAATGCATGACATTAAAAATAAATGACTGCTGTTATTGAACTGTTACTTTGTCTAACTAACAGGGAGACAGACTTGAATAGGAGCTAACATTAGCGTCAGAACGCTAGCTGACGCTAACGCTAGCTTACGCGAATGTGGCATCCTGGACATTGCATTGGTAGGCTATCATTAATGTTATTAACTGGACCACCCCCCTTAATTTTTCTGATTATTCTAATTGCTTGTGTAGACACACCTGATTTCAGACTGGACTAGAGTAGTTGCTACTCCGGTAGCGTAACGGTTGCTGTTTCCCCTGTTGTCATGGCGACCAGCCTACCGTCTGTAGTTCAGAGGAAGTCCGGTCAAAGTCACTACAGTTTAACCGTATACTCGTTATAAACTTTACTAGTGTTTTATCTGTTTGTGTGTTTACAGGTGAGTTAAATATGTTTACACAAGCATCCATATGTTTAGATATTTTCTGTTTACTCGTTGATGTTTACACTTGTTAAATGTGAAGATGTGAGAGGTTAGGTAGCGGCGGTCAGCGACCGTTGTTATATGTTGTTAGTATGTTGTTGATGTTTGTATTTATTGTAAAGTTTACTTGTTGTACCATGCTTGCTGTGCCTGTATGCTGTGTGGACATGGGTGTTTGTTGAAGGTACAAAATGTATTGGAGTGATTTGGATGGAAAAACAGCTTTTTCTGTAACTAATAAAGTTGTGTAAGAGTTAATAGATAGTGTTAAGCTATGAATGCTATGATAGCCATGAATAATGAAAGCTATACCCAAGAAGAACAATTAAAAATCTGTCTCTTATCTCTCCTCAGGATCATTAATTAAATTTATGACCACAAAACAGACAGATAAAGTGCCCCTACCAAATGCTGAGGATGAAAACCGTGAGTCCAGTATTCCACTTTAATTGATAACATATGCCATGCCCTGTAAAGATTCTTTATGACAATATACACCCTTTTGTTTTTCGTCACATCAGTTCCAGTAACATCCACCTCCAGTGGGATAGTGGCCACTCCACCTGGTGGTTGTCATGAGCAGGAGGAGACACCAACAGAGGCACATCGAGCGCCCACACCGAGTGATGATATTGATGACTGTGAGTTCAATAAATTTTACTTCACTTGATAAAATGTGACATGCCCTGTAAAGATTCTTTATGATAATATATACCCTGTTGTTTTTTTGTCACATCAGTTCCAGAATTTAGCCATGGTATTTGCACTAGCCAAGGCAGAATTTGAACCAGTGCTTAAAAAGTGCTGATAAGCACTAGCCTTATAATGTGGGTTATTTCCAATGTAACAACCTTGTTGTTATTTAGTTATTTATTTTGTTTTTTATTGTTCTTTACATTTATATTTTCATATACTTTATATTTTCAAAATTACAAGGTTTTCATGTTATTTAATTCTAATATGTAAGGTATGGTATGTGAACATTTGGAATAAAAAAAGTTTTGATTTCATACATTTTTCGTTGGTGTCAAATTATTTATAACATAATGGTGATGAACACTGGTCGGAAGGACCCCCTGGGAATTTTTGCTTAGGGCCCTAACAGACTCTAGAATCGCCTCTGCACACGCAACCATACAGTTTACTATGCTAGAAAAAGATTTAGTATGTCTCCCAATACATAGTATGTCAAATGCCGTTTGCCAACCAGGTTGTTCTACTGCAGCCAGTCACATTTTGCAGTTTGCAAGCCAACATGCCCCTGGCTTCCAAAGGTCTGCAGAAACAGCTGGACAGCAGCATCAAGTGTCAGTAGCTGAATTTATCCTCCTGTGACTGGAGCTTTTGTTTGGTATGGAATTCTAATTTCACTTAGCTATTTAGGATAAGTAGGACCTGATAAGTATAAAAACTAAGCAGTGCCTTTGAGCACTAAGTAATTTTTGAAAAATGTGGACACTGGATTTATTTTTAATAGTCACAAGTGTGTTATAAAATATAAACCTGTTTATTTTAATGTCTGAAAAATTGCTGTGCAAAAACAAAATTACAAACAATGCAACATTTGTTTATTACTTGTAACTCTACAGGTTGGGGGTCACAGTTCAAGTCTAAAACTGTTCAAGTGTTCATTCAGTGCCTGAACGTGGCTGTGCAAAAGCAGTGCTGCAATAATGCAGGGTGTCTTAGGATTTGTTCATTTTGTAACTCTGTATGAATTTCCCCTGCTCCATACTCCTAGCTAGGGATGCCCTTTTTTTTCTGTAGGAAGTTAGGAACAGTCTGTCACTCACACCTCATTGGCCTGTGTGAAATGCTGCAATAATACAACACTATATTCTGTTGTCACACAATATGATAATAAAGTCCCAGTGTCCTAAAATGAGTACGTTCTAATTAACAAGATCTTAACTTGGTGTGATTAGTTAATAAGCGCAAATCAACCAACCAACCAACCAACCAACCAACCAACCAATCAATCAATCAATCAATCAATCAATCAATCAATCAATTTTATTTATGAAGCCCAGTATCACAAATCACAATTTGCCTCAGAGGGCTTTACAGCATACGACATCCCTCTGTCCTTAGGACCCTCGCAGCAGATAAGGAAAAATTCCCCAGCAGAGATGGCTGCCATCTTGTTTTTACATGGATTATTGTATTGTGTTCTTGCTACCACTAGATGGCAGATAAAAGTGTCCATCTTATCTTACGAGAGAATGACGAAAACTGTGTGTGTCTGTGGGTGTGTCTGTTCCACGTTTTTCTCCTCACTGACTTGGTCAATCCATGTGAAATTTGGCACAGTGGTAGAGGGTCATGGGAGGATGCGAATGAAGCAATATTACATCAGTTGGCCAAAGGGGGGCGCTATAGCAACCGATTGAAATTGCAAACTTTGAATGGGCATATCTCATGCCCCGTATGTCGTAAAGACATGAAACTTTGCACAGAGATGCCTCTCCTCACGAGGAACAAATTTGCCTCAAGAACTAATAACTTCCGGTTATATAGATTTTCCGCCATTTTTAATTTTTTGAAAAACACTTAAAATCGATCTCTTCCTAGGACGTTTGACCGATCTGCATGAAACTCTGTGAACATAATCTAGGGACCAATATCTAAAATTCTCTCCCGACAAAAGTTGGAAAACTTTCTAAAACTGAGCTTCTATAAGGCAATGAATATTGCAGAGGGCGTGGCTCATCACATAAAGGTGTATAACATCTCAAGGGTTTCACTGATCACCACGCAACTTTGTAGGCATATGACCACACATAATCTGAGGGGACCTCTCCATTATTGACCCGGTCAAACAAAATGGGGGCGCTAGAGAGCTAATTTCTTATCTAGGTCTAACCACCATATCGATTTTTACTAAACTTGGTAGATATGTAGGTACCTCAAGGTGACTGGAGAAATTTAACTCTAATTGGCAACTGGGTGGCGCTATAACAACAGAAAAATGCTTAAAAATGGCTAAAATGCGACCCTTCGCTGTGGCTCCCCCGTGGCCGAATGTTTTGTTTTTTTTCTAATTTTTGGTATGACTAAGTCATGGTATGGTATGCTGTACATAATCACGGAAACTGTGTGTGTCATTCTGTCTGTCCCACGTTTTTCTACTCGTGGTCAATCTATGTGAAACTGCACATAGGCATTGAGGATTGGCATAGGTAGAAGGTGACAGAGCTACCAATGGGTATGGACTAGTAAATAAGAACAAGTTTAAGTTAAGCAAATGAAGTATCAGGTGCAGCAATCCCAAAATGCAATACCCTTATATGAGGATGCAGTGTCACAGGAGGTTAAAACTAGTAAATGTGTTTATTTCGACAATACTGGTGTTCACAGTGAAGTACAAATGGCTCTTTAATGAGTAAAAATGTCTTTGTTCCTTGTCATGATTGATCCTTCTCCAGATGAAGAGTCCAGTGATGCAGAGTGTCGGCAGCAGCAGTCCTACAACAACTCCAATAACAGCACCAGCAGGAAACTGTGAGGGAGAAACTGGAGCCAAAACAGAACATTCACACTTTGTCTCTACTACTGGATGGACCTGATGCTGAAGCCACTTACCTAGTTGTTTCTGATGATGACGATGATGATGATAGGAAAGAAGCTAAGCTAGTTATGGCCCTGTCTTTGCAAATGGCAACAAACATTTACCCAAATTTTGCCTGATATATCATAACTAAATGATGAAGATATCATAATTGTATCCGGCAGTTGTGACAGAAGTACCCAGCTGCTTTGCTTAATTAAAATAGCAATAACACAGCGTAGACATACAAGATACTTTAAAAGTCCATCATTTAATACTTAACTTAAGCACAAGTATAACCAGCAAAATGTACTTTCAGTATCAATAGTAAAAGTAATCAGTGTACAGGTCTCTTTCAGATTTTTATATCTATTATTACTGAAAATTAACTTGTATAGTGGCATTTTTTGTTGTAGCCAGTCAAGCTGGAGCTAATTTTGACTATTACATGTCAGGCCCATGCACAACTGGACCCCAGGTGGTACTCAAGCAAGTGCTCATTTTTATGTTTTTTCTATTTCTAATTTCATATTATAGTTTTTTAATTTGGTCCATGGCATTGATACTCAATTAAAAGTGTGTTGTATGCTCTTTAACTTCACCTGTGGCAGCTACGCACAAATCAAACTCCCCGCAGAGCTGCATCGCTTCTCCCTGACCCGTCGTCATGGACAGTCAGGTAACGATAATGTTTGCTCTAAGCCTCAGCATTGTTTGTCACAGTTGTGAAATTAAACCATGATTAAAACATTTCAATACAGCCAGTCTAATTTAGGCAATAATACATCATTAAGAATAACAAGTATGCTAGCCTGGTGTAAAATCACACCGTCTCTTGACACTTTAATCTATAATATTAAAGCCCTGACACACCAGACACGGTCAGCTGCTGGTCAGAGATGGGCCATTGCCGAGCGTCAGACATCCTTTGTGGTGCAGTATTTCCCGCAGCATTGCCCCTCATCTGCCCCATCAGCTCTTTTTTGGCCAAATTCAGCATGCTGAATTGGCGGAGCCTGACGGCGAAAGAAAAAATCTGACTGGCAGTTCAACTCAGCGCAAGAGAAGAGAAACAAAGTGAGGAAAGTAAACAAAGAGCAAAACTCCAGAGGTAGTGAGACCAAAACAAAGTTTTCACATAAGGTAAGATTATTTTTCTTTAGCCATGAGCTTTCTAGCAGAAACGTTTTGTGATGGTTGGTGTTACTGTTCACTGGCGCATGGTAAATATGCTCTGTTGTTCAGCATTGGATTGGATTGTTAATGTGCTAACTGGCTAATTAGCATCAAGACAGTCTTTAGCTTTCCCTCTTTGAATGAGGATTACGGACTGCTGGTGTGGAGAGTTATTTACTCTCATGCAGGTGCTGAACATATGTGCTAGTTGACCGTCGACTGTAGTCTTTGCAATGTGTTGGAGTGCAACTTTTTTGGCTGAGACATGGCCACGTCAGGCAACATAGCAGGGGGTGTTCATTGCTGCTAGCTCTCTGAAGTCAGTTTGGTGTGTCTGGGCCTTTACATCCAAACATTACATTTAAAGCCTTAGTTGGTAATGTTGGAGAGCTAGCAAGATTTGAAAGCGGCACCTCCTCTAAGCTCCATCCCCTGCTCTCCCTCCCGTCAGTGCTCCGTCCAAAGCCACGAGCCCAGACATGCCTGAACGCGCATCCTGCAGTCAGCAGAGCAGAGGAGAGCCGAGTAAAATAACAAATCCCCCAAAGCAAACAAATAAATACCTGTCCAACAGAAAGACAGCAACCTCTGCATCACTTTTCAGGCCCTTCAGCTCCCTCAGTTGTCTCCACCGTTCAAAAGCTGGACTGCTGTTGATGTCTGGTTTGTCCTCTCACTTTATCCAAATCCTTGTTCGTCGCAGCCTTTTCTGCCTCTGACTTTCTTTTCTCAGCCTGTTTAGTGGGGTGAGCCATTACAAGTAACACTGGAAGTGGTACTTTTGGCTGCATTTTTTCTGCCATTGTTCAGCAAACTCCTGCTTACTCAGTATTTCTGCTGAGGAATGTGCTGAATATTTCCGGCAACGGTGACATGTGATGAGTGCGCGCAGGGAGGAGGGAGGGAGGGACGGAGGGGGGCTCAGGCAATACGAGACATGAAGGCATCTGATTGGTTCTTTCCATTTGCACCGAATGGCAGGGATTGGTCAGAGTTTTTACAGGCCTGCAGCTGCCACAGAGGTCTGATTTTTTTCATTCCTATTTCTGAACACATTATGTATTGACTACTCTCAGGATGGAAGGACCATTTTACCCAGTATAACAAGAAGTGTTTCTGAACAGGATTACCAACTATGGCTTTAATAAGATTATCATCAAATTTGTATGTCACAATGTTCTATCTTATCTTAAAATACTTCATTTTTTTTAAAGGAAAATAAAATATTTCTGGAACATAGAATGAAAATGTTTAACTTAAGTACAAGTTCCTCAGAATTGAAATATTTGAGTAAATGTACTTTTACACTTTTTACATTACATTTTTAGTTACCAACCACACAGGTCATTAACTCTCCAGAGGAACTGATGCAATAACAAGATTATTAACAAATTTAAAAATTCTTATGGGTCAACATCAAAATAGAGTCTGCAGAAGCAGCTGTATGGCATCCTCAGTTGTTGTATTCCTGGAGGATTTTCCTCCACAGTTATGCTTCTGTCAGCTCTGACTGTCACTTTAATGATCTTCTTTGGTTCTTTGGTGTGTAAATAGATTCACACTTGAGCAGTTTGACTCATCCTGTGATGTTCTGACAGGTTCTGTAACTTCACATCTCATTGTTTGATTTTGATCAAATAAATAAAATAAATATGTACATTTGAAAAAAATGCAAATTTGAATAAAATGCTTTTTAGAAAAGAAATAACCCTTTAGATGCAACAGTAACTTCACTGGAGTTTTCATCTAATCTTCACTGGGAGCCTGTCGAGACAATTAATAAATGGACAAAATGAATAACTGATTAGGTACTTACAGTTCATATGGGGCATTTTTAATGTTCATTGAAGGTAATTTATCTATTCCTGGAAATGTTGGAAAGTAACTAAGATATTAAATCAAGTACTTTAGGTACAATTTTGAGGTAATTGTACTATACTTGAGTATTTCTAATTCATGTCTCTTAATACTCCTATTCAAATACATGTAGTACTTTTTACTTTGTTACAAATAACTTGACAGCTATAGTTAATTTCCAAATTAAAATAAAAAAAAAAATGTATTAACTGTTTGAGGCCCAAAGAAGTCAGAATATCCAATATTTCACAAAAATGCAAAACTTGAGTCCAAAGTCTTCACCCAGATTTGTGTTGCAGAACTTGATTGAATACTTGAATACTTGTTACACTATTGATTTCTAGTCTACGGACATTAAATGTGTGTTTGCAGTACCATCTTTCAATTGTCAAGCTCCCTATAGTTATACCATGTACTATAATGTCTGTGAATATGAAAAGTCTACTGTGCACATTTCAAACAATGACATACTCACTGTGATCAGTTAGGTGACAAGTTTTTGTCCAATGACGCTGAAGAGTCAGAGGCTAGAAGCAGATAATTAAGTAAATTTACTTTGAAGTTATCAGCGATCACAGAGACAGGACAGGACATGAATGACTGATTACTAATATTTACAAGCAAATAATAGCAGACACATTCAAATCTGAATAATTAAACACATGTATTTTATTTTTCATAAAGGAAAACTTACTGTTTGCAGGTCTGAATCCTGAAATACAGGTGAGAGATTTTCAGAAATTTTAAGGAAAATCCAGAATTTATGAAACATAGAAACACTTTTGTTCTGAAGAATTCCTCCATAAATTTCACAGATTTCTGCTTTGAATATAAATGTAGGAGAGCAGCTCTTAAACAGTATATACAGTACATCTGCCGAGCACCTTTACTGTGTCCTTTTGGCAGTAAACTTACTGAAAATTAGCCAGCTCACACTTTTATCCTTTCAGAGTAAAGGCAATGTTTTTGACATATTATCCTTGACTTGAACCCACATGTTAAATCAAACAGTGAGTGAACATGGCTTCATGTTCACAGTGGAGAAAAAAAAACTTACCATGATGGTTCCTTCTCCAGATGAAGAGTCCAGTGATGCAGAGTGTCAGCAGCAGCAGTCCTACAACAACTCCAATAACAGCACCAGCAGGAAACTGTGAGGGAGAAACTGGAACCACAACTGAACATTCACACTTTGTCTCTACTACTGGATGGAGATTAATATGTTTGTCTGTGCTCAAAAATGACTTTACACCTGGAGCTGATCTCTTCTCTGAGATGTTGGGGGATGTTACAGAAACAAAGACCTATACTGTTAAATTAATAATATTAGTAGGGAAAAGGTTAATTTATAAGGCAACTGAGTAGAGTCTTTAAACACCAGTTTATTTTGGAAGGATATTATAAATATAACCAAGGTTTCTTAGATAGGTGGGAAAAGTTTATTGAAGCTGAGGGGTGGTGAGAAAAGATATGTGGTGTAACTTAAAACGGTGAATGGTCTCTACTCCTATCTCTTCAAGAATGCCTTTTTTGTCTAATTTGTACTTGTTGCGGTTGAGCTAGTTTTGGAATATTGTTATGCCAATATGAAATGTTTACTGTACGGCCATTTGTCCATGTGTCGTGTGAGGTAAACTGTTTAGCTTTTGTCTGCTGTTTTTTTTTTTATCTGTTAATTTGTTTCTGATTCTGTTATGATGAAGTGTTGCTGTTTGTGTGTGTATTGGTTGTGTTGTATGTGATCACCACCCACTTACACTGAACTCCGTTTCTAAATGCCAGAGGTGACAAGAAATTACAAGAAAATGATAAATAATTAACATTAAAAATTACAAAAAAATAAAAGGAAAAAATAAAAATAAAAACGACAAAAAGAGAGAAAAGGTCCCCACTAGGGGAAGTGGTGGTTGGGTTTATTTAAAAAAAAAAAAAAGGAAAAAAAATCTATATGTTTAGTTTACGATGACTTTGATGAAGACAATGTTATCATAACTAATAGAAATAATGGAACTATGAGAAATAAGACACAAGTTGTAAACAGGATTATCCTGTTAGCCTAGGATTAATAATCATTAATATGATTTATATTGATGACCTGATAACAAAATGCTTTGGGGCATATCCTCTGTAGTTATGATCCAGGGCCCTGTTTCAGAAAGTCTAACTCTGAACTTTGAGTTGATGAACGCTGACATGGAAAACTCTTGAGTTTTCAGTTCCACAACAGCTGATCAGAGTCAGGTCAGTCAAGTCAGAGTATATCCCCTCTGAGTTAAGCTTGTGTGCGGGGAAGAAACAAGCCATCATCAATGGAGCTCCAATACTATGATTCACCATGGCAACAGGTAAATAAAAAGCACAACCTCCATTTTAGTCCGGTGGATGTAGAGATATTAATGCATGCATATATGGTGTGTCTTACTGTGGCTCACATTACATTTTAAATACATTTGTTCAGCTTTAATCTGACAGGGACAAAACACAGGAGCCAGCAGCTGAAGATAAAAAATATAGTTTAAGATTTAAAAGAATATCTATCAAAAACAGAGATATGTTTTAAGCTCTCAATCTGATCTAGCTAGTAACAATGTGGTTGGACATTTGCACTTGAAACTTCGTTGAGGTTCAAATACAATAGATTTTAAACTTTAGACATCTATTTGGATCTCTTGCTCAACAACATTCAGTCGCTTTATTTCATCTACAGTTGTGATGGGAAAATTTAAATCCAGTCACTGAAATGCTGTTAAAACAAGTTCAGATTATACGCAGCCTTTTTTAAAAAGCTGACTTCCAAACTACAGTCTGCAGCTGCACCACCATCATGCTCACACACAAAATTATAACTTCAAATATTCCAGGAATTATGTTCCATCAGTGCAACCAATCACATCACGAGTGATAGCAATAAATATTTATTGATCCGATGTGTCTAAAGCTTCATATAGATTTTTTACAATTTAAACTGAGTCGACACATTATGTGCAATAAACATTGAGGTGGAACTTCTCTAACAAGATGACAGCTGCACACAGAAGCCCTCACTTCAGATGGTCCTGAGTGACTACTATCCAACCAGGACTTGAATTCTGACACACAATAAACTTCCACTAATTAATGAACTTCGATACACACATTGATACGTTCTGAATCAATGAGGAAATGAAACAGCCCACCTGGCTCTGTCAGCGGGAGGAGACAGAAAGAAACTCAGGGTCTGTTGAAGAAAGCAATGCCAGCAAAGAGGTTAGGGTCACAGAGTCAGTTACCAGAGTAACTGACCCAGAGTTTAAGTTACCTCTCTCTCTAAAATGGAAAACCATGAGTTTGCCCTCATCTCAAGGTTAACAAACGCATGGTTTTCACTATACCCACTTTGTAAAACAGGGCCCTGGTCTAGCTTTAGAAAACCAAAACAAGGCTAACCAACAGGTGTGTTTTTTCAATTTCAATCAATGTCTGATCTCAGTCTTACCCCAGTTGGTCCTGATCACTGCTTTGTCCAGTTTGGTGATGATGTCGTTCTTCACACCAGAGAGATGAAACACACAGTCATATCTCCTCCAGTCTTCAGGTGGGACTGATGAAAGGTCCAGGTCAACACTCATCTGGAAGGATCCATCATGGTTGGGGAGGATCTCTCCGTGGTCCACGTCCTCATGAATCTCCTCTCCATCTTTCCTCCAGAACATCATGGCTCTGTCAGGGTAGAAATCTGTAGCGTGGCAGCTGACTGGAGAGGAGGGAGACTTCTGGAGGAGAGACACTGAGGGAAGGTCTGCAGAGAGAGAGAGAAGAGGAGCGAGTGGTGCTTTGAGCTGATTTGACCAGTACGTAGATGTTTGGCAGTTGTAATACCATCTTAGTTCTGTGTGTTAGCATGCTAATATTTGCTGGTACAGCTGAGGCTGAACTGAATGTCATTAGTTTTGCACATATTTGGTCATAAACCATGAATGTGTGCAACAAATTTCATAGCAATCCATCCAATAGTTTGATACAGTATTTCAGTCTGGACCAAAAATGTCAACCTCGTGACACTAGAAGAAAAGGCAGAGGATCACCAAAAGCAGTAGAGTTCATCCTCTGGGTACCTTGATTATTTGTACAAAATTGTAAAGAAATCCAAACAGTCTAATAAAGCAAAGGGCCAGCTGACTGACTGACACCCAGTCACTGCACTTAAACTCACTTAACTCATGCTAACTGAGCACTCACTGGGTGTCAGTCTTAGCTTTGACAGAAGATAACATCAGAGCAACCCCCCGATTGTCAGTCTCTACTGACTGGTGAGAACTAAATCAAATCTTGATGCCACAGACGACGGCCATAAATAAAAAAGTAATGTCAGAATGACTGGAGTGATATTACACAGTCTGAGCAGGATGTTTGAACTTTGTTGTGTCCATGAAACAGCCTCAGATCATGTGATCCCACCTGTTCTCATCAGAGCGCTCTTTCCATAGTCCACATACATCTTCAGCCACTCAGGACAAATCTGAGCGAGGTAATTCTGATTGTATTTTGTTCTAGATTTCTCAGCATCCCATCTCAGTTTGGTGATGAAAGCCTGTGGTTTCGGAGCGATCCATGTCAGTGTCTTCAGGTCGAATGCAAGGAAGTCTTCTCCATCATAACCGTAATGCATAAAACCTATAACCTCTCCAGTTTCATCGTCCCACTCACAGCCACTCATCCTCTGGAAAATGTGGGCACCTAAGAGACAGACACAGAAATGGAGCCTCTATAACAAATGATGTGCAAAGATTTATTTTTTAAGACTTATTTTTACTGCCAGGTCCTTTTCTCTGTTTCATTTTCCACTGATAGTACCCCATCAGTGATTCTCAGCTGATTGCCATGGCCGGACCTCGTAAAACTGCTGTGACATTATCTTCAGCACGACACTTGCTGGATCCTTTCATCAGCAACAATGTCTGTGTTTTGTTAAGTGCATGTTGTGGTGTACCTCATTGTTTCACAGGCTGTCATTCTTAAAATCTGGGTTGCGCTAATAAAAACATTTCAGTCTCTATTCACTGTAGTGACACTGTTGACATAGCTGAATAATACTGTTGGCAGAGCTGACTAACACAGTTGATGGATGAAAGACTGTAGGTAAGGGTGTAACAGTACACAGAATTTACAGTTCGGTTTAGTACAGCAGGAAAAACTCCCCCAAAATGCAGAAATATATGTAACATTTCATTTATTTTGAAAAGTGTAAACATTCAACAGTAGCTGATAGGCCATAGTCTTACTGTAAGAGTTAAAGCACTCAAATACTAACATTTTGACAATAAGAAAAAATGAATAACACAATTAACAAAAAAGTAATGTAAATAAATGTAAATGTAAATAATGCTCCATCATTAAACTCTGACCTGTTAACTGCTGAACTGCAGCTTGTAGTTGGCCTTAATGCAGGGGAGGTGTGATGGACAGACTGAAATGCACACGCAAAGCACAGTGTAGCAAGGTTCAAGCACTGTGACCATATGCTTTAATTTGGTATTTTCTACCTCGTACAGTATATGGGAGAGTGGTCGCTTACCCACACTGATAAACACTATAGTGTTAGTCAGTACAGTCCATATCTGCAGTGGGAGGCTGTCTGAACGCTGTGGGGAAAAGGAACGTAGGACTTCCAGCCTGTTTTGGTCTTGTTCCACTAGTTGACACATTCTGGTGATGGCATCATAAATAAAATGTTTGAAACATTTTCACAGAACTTCAGCTGAGCCCGACTAGCACACTACAGCTGATAGACAGCAACTAGTGCACTGCTAAAACTTTCCAGGTAAGATTTTCCAGAATTTCTGTTCTGAAATAGTAGACATAAATACACTATTCTGTAACTGCTTGGGTTAGAGGGCGTACTGAACCGAGGATGCTGAATACCAAACTGAATGGCCTGTTCTGAATGGTTCAGGATGAATACACATTACACCCCTGGTGGAGGAGGAGGGACTACTCTTTGTGGGTGTGAGTGTGTGCCTGTGCTTGCAATTCAAGACTATGTTTCAATCTTTATAATACATGAGTCAATAAATAAAACATTTCATCAGTAAAAAGTGAACATACCCTCAGTTTGGTTAAAACGCTGCATCAAGGTGTCCATAGTGTCCTTGAATGTGTGCTGGTTACCCAAACAGCTGCCAACGTACCAGTCAAAGTGCTTAGGTTTCTCTTTGAAAATTCTTTTCAGCCAGTCTGTTTTGGCTTCTGGGGTTGGTCTGTTGCTGTCACAGTAACCCATCGGAACTTCATCAACCATTGCCACACCGAAAAACTGTGGGACACGATTGATTCCGTAAGTAGAGGTGAGCACATACTTCAGGGAGTGTTTCACTGTAGGATAAAAACATTTTTGAGTTAGGCTTATATGTTATGTTTATACTCCCTTTTGTCCTTTAAGCTTCGACTTTGGTCTGAACAAACCTCTTAGAAAAATATCTGTCTTTAGCTGCTGGATGCTCCCCTTTCTTCAACCAGCTACTTGCTTCTTTTGTCCATTTGCGGTTTGATGCTGTGCAGGTAGCATGCAGTGTCAGGTATAAAAAATGAACTACATTTTTTTATTGTGTGTTAGGTGTGAAATAAATGCTATTCTAAACTAAAAACAATAACCTGCTGCATGAAATACAAGTGATGTTAGCCTCCTGGAGAATATTTATGTCAGGATTAAACTAAAATCTGACATTGTTTACCACTGACTAAACAGTACAGGACTATGCACAGCCTATTTGTGTTTTGACCAAAGTCAGTTCAACTGCTGATGTTCATTTAAATGATCATGTGGATGGAAATGGAAACAGTGCAGAGTGCATTTGCCTTTACACCAAATAACACAAAAATCTATTACATCTACATTTAAATATTTAAATTTAAGTTTTCCAGCTTCAGTCATAATGAAAAAAATAAAATATCCGTTTAACATTTACTTTATTTGGGAAATAATATATGAAAATAGCCTACTGTACATACTGAATAAACGGTCTGCACTCAAACTCTTCGTACGTGTGCATCCGCGTGTACGCGTATAAAGAGAAACAGTTATAGGGAACAAGTGCACACAAACAACACAGCATTTAAGTCGTCCAACAAAAAAATGTCCCTAAAACCAAACGTACGCCTTTGGAAAATAACTTTTCAGTGACACGAGCTCCCCAAGAGCGACATATAAAGTAGTGTAACTGAAGTTGTTTCAGTTTCTTTTAACCCCCCACCCCCCCACGAACTTATCAGTCAACAAACTTTTTTTATTTATTTATTTTTTTAGAAAGTGTTTAAAAGAAAGATACAACATGCATCTTACCTGGAAATGCAAAGTGGGTTAAGAGAGACAACAGCAGCATCAAGGTCTTCATGGTTTGTTTTGCTTTTGACAGCAGGTCAGGTGAAGGAAGGGCGCGTTCAGTCAAATCGCTGTGCACTGTTTCACTGGTTTCCGGGTTTGATTACATTTTTCTGTGAAACGCTGGGCATTTCCCAACCACCCTCTACACCCTCTCTCTACTCACTTTTATTTTAACATACAGTCTATGCTTTCACTGCGTTTGCGCGTTCACGCCTCATTGCACACTAAGTGCCACCCCAAACCAACTTGTGAGGAGGTGAACTATAAAACCCTCTGACAGCCTACACTGATGCTGACTTACTTACTTACTTACATATTGTGTTTCCGCACAAATAAAGTTCATACAGATAGATAGATATTAATTTATTTTGTTGATAAAAACACAATATACAGAATGAAGGTAAACAACAGCAGCACATACAGCTTAAATATAAGTGCTACAAATACATATGAAGTTTTATTTTTCTCCACAGTTACTTAAAGTTACAACAGTTCCTCTTTCTGCCACAGAGATGGAAGTTTGTCTCAAAGCTCACCACTGTGTTTATCCCCTTCACCATGATGAAGAAAGTGCTTCATTCAGCTGTGGAGGTGACTACAAATGGAGTTACACTCCACGGCAGAGTGGGAGTGGATAGGGTCCAGTTTTGGAAAGGCCTGATGTGCAGCTGGCTTTTAGATAGATCTTCTCTCATTTGGTGGATGTGTCAGAGGTGTTAACCAATCAGCTGCAACATGTGTACAAATAAATGTCTAGCAGATCTTTACTGATTGTATACATTTTGTTTATATTTCACACTTGCTTTGGCAGTGTAAACATACAGTATGCTTCCCTTGTCAATAAAGCCCTTTAAATTTAATTGAATTGGATCAACCCCCATTGTATTAGAAGGCATGTGCTTGCATAACAGGGTATTTTGCCATGTTTTTGTTGTTGTTGTTGTTGTTGTTGTTGTTGTTGTTGTTGTTGTTGAAAGCATAGCTGCATTCAGCAACAACAAAATGTAACAAAATTTTCATTGCAACTTGAAAGAGCAACCTTTTAACCTCTAAAAAATAACACTAAAAGGCAGCAAAATGTAGCTAGACAATATTCTGTTCACCAAACAAACAAACAAAAACATTTTTCGATTGCCATCTGAACTGATGCACAGAGACCATGTCATCAGCCTCTGGAAGCTGTGACTAAACGTTTATGTTTTGTAGCTCACCAGTGTAACAGTGTGATTAGTTAACAACTAAGTAAATTATAAACTGACATGCATGTACTAAAGACAGTTACTGTGTATTGTCTTGTTCCAAAACACATGTAACATGTTTGAACTTGTTCATAAGTTTTCTGAAACAGAATATAACATATAGAGACAAAAGCCTACTGAAGTGAAAACAGGTCCAGTAACTTAAAAGTAGGAGTTTATATGTCTGAAAACCCAAGGAGTCCTACTGGGAACATGGTTTTCTCTTAATGTCTGTGGTCTCTGCTGGCTGCAGCAGTAATCATTCTCCACCAAAGGTCTGCAGAAACAGCTGGACAGCAGCATCTGCAATGCTTCTGTCACTTCTCACACAGTCAGTCATTCTTCACTGTTTACATTGAACACCAGACACATGTCAGTCTGATCTTGAATTCACACTTGACCAGTTTTAGGAATCCTTTGACTTTCTGACTGGCCCTATGACTTAAACATCTCAATATTCAGTAAAATAAGTTTTGTTCATGTATATTTATGAAGCAAAACATAATCAAATATTTGTGCCACAGTAAATTTGTTGGACTTATGTGTCCTCTTCTTATCTTCACTGGATAGCTGTAAAGAGAGAGTATACAACAGGACCTGGACTTAGTTTTTAAATTATACAGTATTTGCTTTCATATTATGCAGTAGGCTATGTTTTGTCCAAAATGCAGAATTTTCAGTCAATATTATGGTAAAATCTTTGTTCCAGTTGTTTAGTGTGTAATATAATTAATATCAGCTGCTTGTGAATATTTTTTGTACGCTTAAAGGATTCACAGGTTTACCTAGGAGAGTATTAAAGTATTATGGGGGTGGGGGTGGGGGGGTATGCAGTCATACCCAACAGCATTGCAATCTGTCGATGAGTTGGTTTGTGTATGTCTCCATGACAGTGGACAGACCTGACTGTAAACAGGCAAGAGGCTGTGTGTCACAAACTGCAGTAAAAACCTCAGTGGGGACACATATTCCGAATGTGCTGTATACATGCCAAAAAACACTATTAAAACCTATTAATACTTATATATTCCACATGTCTTAATTGGAAAATGCTTAATTCAGAAAAAGGCCTACCGTAATTTGGAAAATCCAAACAAAATATGCTGTTTACGTGACCCGCATCAAATTCAGAACATTGTCATAGTATAGAATAGTGAAATATTGGTGTGCATGTAAATGTACCCAGTGTTTGCACAGAGTATCTGACATGCCGAAGTACTCGCTGTGATCAGTCAAGAGCTGCATCTTTGACCGAAGTGGTTTGAGAGGAAGAAGAGTCTAAAGCTAAACAAGAAATGTGTCAGTAGTTGAATTTAAAACTCTTAACTGTTTTTATTTCGACAAAGAGAGAGGGAAAGGCAGACAATCTGGCATAATACTTAAAACCTGAAACACACATGATCACATCAATAAACATTTAAGATCAGAAATCATTTAGATTAACAGGTATATCACATTTAAAGATATGAGAGTAACTTTCAGGACATGAGCCAAATGCCAGTACTGTATTCTGTCAAGGTACTGAATATCAGCCATGTCACACTTTTATTTCTTTTAGATCTTTTTTCCCTGAAATATCATCTTGTAATCTGCAGTAAAGTGAAATGGCTTTCTGGTGAGTAAAAACATCTTTCTTACCATGATGGTTCCTTCTCCAGATGAAGAGTCCAGTGATGCAGAGTGTCAGCAGCAGCAGTCTGACAACAACTCCAATAACAGCACCAGCAGGAAACTGTGAGGGAGAAACTGGAACCACAACAGAACATTCACACTTTGTCTCTACTACTGGATGGACCTGATGTTGAAACCACTTACCCGAGTTGGTCCTGATCAGTGCTTTGTCCAGTTTGGTGATGATGTCATCCTTCACACCAGAGAGATGAAACACACAGTCGTACCTCCTCCAGTCTTCAGGTGGGACTGATGAAAGGTCCAGGTCAACACTCATCTGGAAGGATCCATCATGGTTGGGGAGGATCTCTCCGTGGTCCACGTCCTCATGAATCTCCTCTCCATCTTTCCTCCAGAACATCATGGCTCTGTCAGGGTAGAAACCTGTAGCGTGGCAGCTGACGGGAGAGGAAGGAGACTTCTGGAGGAGAGACACTGAGGGAAGGTCTGGGGAGAGACAGACAGACAGACAGACAGACTGAAATGGATGTGTGTAAAAAGAAAAACATTTCAGGGGGTATTCTTATGTTGGTTCATATTCATTTTGATTATACCCTGGTCTGAGTGAATACTCACTTCTGATTGGCTGCAGGGTGTCCATTTAAAGTATCAAGCGTCCATTCCCCTGTCGGGAGTCACCGGCTCACTATACATTATCCCTTACATAATGGACACATCCTCAGTCATTATCTTTTATGTAACTGCTCATTAGAGACTGGAAATTGTTCTGTACATTATTATTATTCCATCATGAAACAACGTCAGGTTAAGTGATTCTACCTGTTCTCAGCAGAAAGCTCCTCCCATAGTTCAGATGCTTCCTCAGCCAGTCAGGAAATGTCTGGGTGAAGAAGTCCAGTCCAGTACTTATTTTTATCCCTCTGTCTGTCCCAGAAGTGTTTGGTGATGACAGCTTGTGGTTTTGAAGCCACCCATGACTCTGTCTAAGTCAAATGTTAGGAAGTCTGCTCCATCATAACCATACTGTTGATATCCAAGAACCCTTTCAGTCTCATCATCCCATTCACAACCATGCAATTTCTGTAGAATGTGGACACCTGAGAAAGACAGAGAGACAAAGACAAAAAACAAACAAACAGAGTGACATCACCCCCCTTATTATCATTTGATATCACATGTTTACCACAGAGACACACTGATCCACAGACACCAGAACAGAGGATCTACACCGCCTACTGTTATTGGCACGATGAAAGCCACTTACAGCCAATCATCATCTGGACAGTGTGGATGTCTTAAAGAGAGACACAGAGGCAGAGACTGCTGGAAACACAGTGACATCCTGACACAGTTCATATACTCTTCTTTTTTTGTTTTTTTTACCACAGAGCAACATGATCTCATCCCTACTCATCATATTTTGACACTTGGGCAGAAGTGTCACTATACAGTAATAATGCTAGGTGCAGCCTGCTGAGATGTATCATTCAATACAACCAACAGCTGTTTCCTGCAGATGTTGGCTTAATGCTGCCTGATGGGATGGACCAACACACTGTGGTCAGTACAGTAGAGTTGTGCTGTTAAACGTTTTTAACGTGTGATCTGAATGTGACATTCACCTCGTCATCCTGTCAGCTGGCTTTATTAAAACATGGTACTACTCTACTACTTTAAGAAACCAGAGTTATTAATGGACCAACTCTCTGTGAGCAATTCGGTAGAGTTATTCTGATCTAATCGAGTGGGATAAACTGTTAATAATATCTGTTGGTTATTATGGGATGGACAGGAACACTATCAGTGTGGCAGAGCAACATCCAGTCGTCTCAGCCTCAGCAGTGTTTGTGTGTATGACTGTGTATTCAGGAAAAACAGTTACATACTTCTAGTTAGGTTTAACTGCTGCTTCAAATTGTGAAATTCTTCTTTAAAGACTCGCTGGTACACCCTACACGACTCTGTGTATATCCTCCAACACTGTAGATCCCCATCCCTTAATTTTTCCACCCAGTCCTGTTTGGGCAATGCTGTCTTGATTTTGCAGCTAAGCTGCCAGGACACTATTGTAATCCTAGGTATTATTCTTCTTCTTCTTTCTTCTTCCGAGGAAATCATACTTCCCATGGGTGAAAACTCAACAAACTTTGCACAAAGGTCCAGTCTCATGCCAGATATCCTCAGCCATAAACTCAAGCCAATGGTCCTGATGGTGGCGCTACAGCAAGCGTCTAAAGTTCAAAACTTTGAAAATTCATAACAAATCAACCATACGTGCTACAACTTCACAACTTTCATCAAACTGTAGCCTCTAGTCAAACTTTTGTACATTTAAACCTATAAAAAATTATGAAGTTCATCACTGTTTTTTTCAAAAACTGTAAAACGTCTTAAACCTATCTCCTCCCACAATTTTTGCTCAGTTGACACCAAACTTGCTACAGAGCATCTTCAGACTGTCCTACAAAAACTACGTTTCTCAGATTTTTGATTTATCAAAAATTGAGCCTACAGTGCATCAAAATGTTTGACTGTAAACAGTACTGTAAACATATACATGCAAATTCTTGCTAAATAAATCTTCAATGTTCATGAAAAAAATGACAAAATTCTAGAGTCATGGTAGATGATGTGTGGCAAATTTCAGAATTTTATCTCAAAAACTGAATTTTTGACAGCATTTTGAATTTTGTGAACAATTGGAGTCAATGTAAAAATGGCAATTTTAAACATCAGTTTTTCACTTATGGAGCAAATCAATCATTGTTACAAACAAATGACCAACATCTCCATGCTGTCTAGACGCAATACGTGTATTTTCAGATTTTTGTCTTAATAACTGAAATTTTTACAGTGGTTTCAAATCTGCCTTTCCATGCACGGATGGCTGCTTTCCTACACAACAGTGAATGGCTTACTCAGTTTGTGAAGCCCCTGTTGAGTTGCTACTTGCCAATTAGCTCAGAGCGGTAGATGACCGTCTTAGATTCCAGAGGTTGCTCAGAATTGCCTAAAAATGCCCGGACTCGACCCATCGCTGCGCAGCAATAATTATTAGTTTTGTGTCTTGAGCAACAAGCATTACAGTATGTGGCCAGTTTCCAACAAATCTATAAAAAGATGGCACTTACAGGTCATACCTCATGATGGTATTCCTGAAATCTGAACTCACTTGAACACTGACAGGGCTTACCATCTCACTTGCAACAAGATATGTTTACTTAATTGCATATGAATTATATGAAATACCGATTTAAAGTTACTTTATGTAATTTTGTATTCAGTAAATGATGTTATTAAACACAAAAATGCATGTTAACCTCATGAATGTGTCACTTAGAGAAATAGAGTTTGTGTTATGGTGTTATCCAGCTATACAGGAGCTTGTAAGCTAAATCAAGATAAGCTAAATGAATGGCTTAAGTAAAGACTTAAAATGTCTTCCTACCTGGAGATGAAACATGACAGAAGAGGAGCAAGACAAATAAACGCATCTTGTTTCTAAAAAGAAGCAGAGCTAGAGAGCAAAGTAGAGTCAGCTGATGTAAACTTTCTCTTCAGTCCAAACCTGTTTCCTGGTTTGAGGAGATGGGAATTTTTTTTTCTGGAGTGTGAGTTGTGTTCACCTGTGAATTACTCCTCACAAGTGAGCAAAGACTTGACTCTGACCTATACGATTTCAGTTGAAAAGGGATTTTAGGCATTTCCTGGTTCTGTGTTTGAGTCCCTGTTACCTGTTCCTGCCTGCTTCCACCGAAGCTCCGTCTGTGCTTGTCTGCTGCTTAAGTCCAAAAAACATTGTATCGTGTATCACACAAAATTTAGCCTCCTTTTATTGCTTTTCCAATGTGTTCCCAGAAGCTCTACCTCCTGGGAATTGTAGTTTTCAAGTACTGAATGGAGTACTGCAAGGCATACAAATGGAAGCCATACTTGTCATACAATACCAACATACAAAAGAAGAGGTGGAACACAGTGAGAACAGAAAAACATATACAATCACAAAGCACCATATAACAGTATAAACAATTACAATTTCATCACATAGTAAATGGGGCTTTGAGAGGACTCCGGCTAAAGCCAGCAGAGATCCCCAAATCTATAAAAACGCTCATCTCAAAACAAAAGTAGAACAAAGGACTCATTTAACGGTATGTTATTGGCGTGATGGCAGAACTTTTCACTGCACATCTCAGCCTCTATACATAAGAGCCAAACTATAGCCATATCTAGATAGAGAACAAATACAATTAGTGTCACTATATAACACAAAGTAAACGTTTATCAGTCCTTGATGTAAACATTTTTTGAGTATCTGTGCCTCATAGAGTTTTTTCTCTAAATCACCTCATTAAAATTAACGGCCCTGAAACATTCTTTCCTCACTCATCTTTTCACTACATTGAATGAAGTGGGTGGACCTCAAATGGAACAAGGTTATGTCACATATTTCCTTACACCAATCAGGATTCAGCATCATTATCAGGTCTCATTAAACCACACCCACACAGTCCTGACAAAACAGATAAGATGAGTTTTTAAGTCACAGACTACTAATATAAAGGTTTGTGGTCTGAAGCTGATAATTGCAGGTGTTGTTTAACTGGAGATGTGAATAGTTTATGTCACAGCATTTATTGCTTTGTGTCCCATTTGAAGTAATTCACAGTGCCCAGGATGTGTCTGTAAATCAGGTCTCTGGATTCAGTTTCTCAGAGAGCTCAGAGCCGTTGTCAGGAGCTGTAATGAAAAACACACAGTTATTCCACTCATCCTGCACTGAACTGCTGTTAATAAACAGCTGATACAACCTGTTGAAGAGGCTGGTCGTTTAGAGTTCAGAATGATCTGTTGCATGTCATCAGCTCAGTGGCCAGAATAAAATACTGGCATTGTACAGTTCTGCAAATGACACACATATCTGAACATTTCATAAATATGATGTAGTTCAGATTAGTTTCTCGTCAGGAGCAGGAGGGGACGGCAGACGACTGTGGAAGACCAACAAAAGCAAGTATTTTTTAGCTAGAGGTCGGGACATTTCCAGCCATGTTTGTAGTGACCTAACAGAGTATTTTAAGCAAAATCATGATGTTTTCCTAACCCTAACCAAGTGTTTTTTGTGCCTAAACCACAATAAGCCACTGCATTGTTACAGTGATGTAAGATTAAAAACTAAAGAAAGATAAAGTTCACAAATAAAACATATCTGTGATTTGCAGAAATGTACAATGTCAACATTTATTTTGGTGATTTAGTTCATGTAAGACCAGATAAAAATATAATAAAAACAAGTTCTACTCACAACATTGAGGGCATTCAACTGAAGAGAAGAAGAAGAAGAAGGAGAAGAAGAGATGACGAATAATTTCAGTTGTCACTGTTGTAAATGCCAGAATTTAATTTCCCCCACTGTATCTGATCTCCCCTCTTACTCATTCTTCTTCTCACTTTCAATAAATGTACTTAACTGTTTCCCTGTAACATTATCCATCACAATGCTACAGTCTCTCTGTTGCTTCATAATTGGACTTGGGGCTTGTTTTACCTTTTTAACTTTAACTTTAAAAAAAACCTAAGCACTCTAATAATTAAATGAGAATATCTTTAGAGAATATAAAGTTTGGTCCCTCATGTTTCCTTTTTTTGTAAACTGTAAATACTAATACTAATCACCTAAGTAACTTTGCACTGTTTCCTCTCTTACCTTTCTTCTTTTTGTAAACAGCGAATCCAGTGGCAGCCATGAGGACAACAGCAAGAACAGCCACTGCAGCAGGGATGGTAATGGTCATGTCAGAAGGCTTCTCTGTTGAACAAAAAACACAGTAAGTCTCCGACCATAAAGACAAAGCAGGTTAAAACATCAGAAGTACAGAAGTACATCCATCCACCCATTTATTAATATCTACGGTACCCATATTCATCTAATTATGAGGTAATTACAAGTGATGTTGGTTTGTCCTGCAGTGGGTTACATGCATTGGTTTGAAAACAGAGAAAAAAAAGGATCGATGAATTCCAACTAATATGATGAAAACTAATGATGACAAAAGCCAAACCGACATAAAACCCCAATTTTGTTCAGAGCTCCACATTGATGAGCAGCATTGACACTGAAATTTGCACCTTTGGTCAACTGCACACCATCTTCACAGTGCTGAGGACAGATAGGAGAGTAAAAAATGGAGGAAGCTATCACAGCTATTACTGTAAGCAGTTCTATGAAAAGGCATAAACTGCAGTCAGTCCTAACTTATTATATGGTTAGCAACAGAGGTAGCTAGCCTGCTAACTGGCAGTTTAGGCTATTTGTCCATGTGGTGGCATGGACACAGGACACAAACAGTCCCATTCAGCACTAAAGAGGTGAACAATGAATGAGTCATGAACTGCAGGAAAACTCAAGTAAATGGATCTTTTTTACATATGTCATCTTTAGACATGTATTACCCCAGTTGGTCCTGATCACTGCTTTGTCCAGTTTGGTGATGATGTTATCCTTCACACCAGAGAGCTGAAACACACAGTCGTACCTCCTCCAGTCTTCAGGTGGGACTGATGAAAGGTTCAGGTCAACACTCATCTGGAAGGATCCATCATGGTTGGGGAGAATCTCTCCGAGAGCCACATTCTCATGAATCTCCTCTCCATCTTTCCTCCAGAACATCATGGCTCTGTCAGGGTAGAAACCTGTAGCGTGGCAGCTGACTGGAGAAGAGGGAGACTTCTGGAGGAGAGACACTGAGGGAAGGTCTGCAGAGAGAGGAATACAGACAATAGAAGGAGAGGGAGCGAGACGAAAAAAGGGTGTAGAGAAAGATGAGAAACAGCAAACGTGAAAGAAAAGAAAACAAGGGAAAATAAATATACAGAAATTAAATCTGGAGAAATCAACATAAGACATACAGAAAAAGAAGAGAGAGCGAAAGACATGATTGTTAGTTGAAAAACATCACAGTTGTGAGTGCAGTGAGTCTCAATGCTGATTCATGTCAATAGTAGTGGTAGAGAATTGTTGGAGACCATCATTAAACTGAGCAACATAAGTAACAATTGTAGCTGCTGTGCAGCAATAGGTCAGGGCCAGGCATTTTGGGGAGGAAGAAGAAGAAAAAAGGGTCCATCAGCACAACTTTCCAGAAAATAAATCAAACCAGGAACCCTCTTGCTGTGAGGCGACAGTGCTAACCACTACACCACCGTGCTGCCTCATTTAGTACGGTGAGGTCAAATTAAAAAAAAAAAAATTCTCATTACAACAAAGCAGTTAGTTATGGGGTCTAACATCATCACAGAATAAAATTGGTCACATTGGATCCACAAGAGTCTCAGCCTTCCAGTAATGTCCAGTCTATGTAATCCCAAGACTGTAGGGACCCCAGAAAAAGTGTAGAAAAAGTCAAATATATGTGGGTGAGAATAATACATGTGCATTGCATGTAAAGAACTGCATGGTTTCTGCCCAAATCTGTATGAGATTAGCATAATTCAGGACTTGAACTGACAAATCTGACACCAATGGCTAATTCTGGCCTAGTTGGGCTAACAGTGCTGGGAAACTCCTATGAATAAACAGTGTGTAAAGCCTAGTAGCTAAGCTAAACATACCTATGGATAAGTGCTCAGTAGAGGAGGAAGAAGAATAAAAACAAAAGAAGTAAGAGGATAATAAGGAAGAGGAAAAGGAAGAAGAGGAGGAAGACAAATAACAAATCCATGGGGATCCATCAGTAGAACTCTCCGGGCCAAAAATATTACTATCCTTGAAATATCTTTAAAATCACATGTTTCTAACCCACATAGCACAATGTCTGAGAAGGCAAAAGCATGTTTAATCTGCACCACCTGGGATTCACAGCTTTTAGGCATTAAAGGCAAGTTGTAAGCAAGTTAAGCTACTTCACCAGTGTAGAATTTAGATGTGGCTTCGGCTTTGCACCATGATACAGCCAACCACCAGGCTACAGCATAACACGTGTACATGTATTTACAGGCAGACTTTAAACTAGTGTCAAAAATTCAGTTATTGTGTGAAAATTCTGAGAATTGGCATACTTCATTTACCCAGACAGCAAAATATCGCCAATGTATTTAATGAACATTGGAGCTTTATTTAGTAAGAATTTGCACTAGCTGTTTACTAACTAGCTGAGAAAGTTTAGCATGGGACCTATGTGTCATGTTTGGTTTATTTTCATGCATGGGAAGTTAGATATCTTTGGAAGGAGAAGGAGAAGGAGGAGAATATTATCAAATTCAAGAGGGACCAGCAGCAGAGCTGCCCAGCCCCTAACAAGACCAAGCCATGCCAGCAGCTCTTTGAGGTTGTCCTGAGGTAGAGGGATGTTTTGAGCTATAAGCTGATCTCAGTATGTTAACAACAGTAATACCGGCATGTTGATGTTTTACGGATATAATAACATCTCAATTCAGCATGTTAGAATTCTAATATTTGTTAATTAGCACTACACCTATAGTACAGCTGAGGCTGATGTCAGTGTCATTAGTTGTGCAGGTATTTTTTCAGGCCATAAACCAAAGTATTGGATAACCAGATATTTTGATCTGATAATGGCTTTAGATTAAATTTTTTATGATTCATTCTCGGGGGAACCATGAATCTGTGCAACAAATTTCATGGCAATGCATCCAGTCTACCAAGGTAAAGGACCCACCAACTGACTGACTGACAGCCTGTCATTGCAGTTAAACTCTTGCTAAATGTGCAGTGGCTGTCACGGTCTCTACTGACTGGTGAGGGCTACATATAGTAGCCTATCTAACCTCCACAGAAAACAGTCAAGAAGAAGGTAATACCAGACTGATTGGATTGTTGTGTCCATGAAACTACATCAGGTCATGTGATCCTACCTGTTCTCAGCAGAAAGCTCTCTGCCAAAGGCCACATACGCCTTCAGGAACTCAGGTAACATCTGACTCAGGATCATCTCATTGTATTTTATTCTAGCTTTGTCAGCACCCCATCTCAGTTTGGTGATGACAGCCTGTGGTTTCGGATTAACCCATGTCAATGTCCTCAGGTCGAATGATAGGAAGTCTTCTCCATTATAACCATACTGATTAAAACCATTAACCTCTCCAGTCTCATCGTCCCACTCACAGCCAAACATCTGCTGTAAAATATGGATGCCTGAGAGACAGAGACTGTAATTAATAATGATGTACAGATGATAATATCTCCACTGGAAAGACGATCTTAAACATACTGAGTGATACAATGCTATTCTTCCATATCTTCTGATGTGCACATGATTCAAGAGCAAATAATCAGTGCACTTTTCTTTATATGAGAGATGAAACCCAATTTCTGTTTCACAGTTTAAAAGTTACAAGTTGCCTGTGCATGCATAAGACATGAAATACAAAAAAACATAAATACCATACCTCCACTTTGGTTGAAGCGTTGCTTCAAACTATCAATTGTAGCTTTCAAGAAGTTTGGCTTAATCTCAAAACACTCATGAGTTAACCGCTCAAAGTGCTGAGGATGGTTTTCATTAATCTTCTTTCCCTATTCCTGTTTTGGTTCTACTTTCATGATGTTGGTGTCGCAGTAAGCCACCAGAAGTTCATCAACCACTGCAGCACCCACAAACTCTGGGAAGTTTGGGACTCCAGAGGATCCAGTAAAGAAAAACTGCAGGGAGTGTTTCACTGCAGAACAAATGAGGTTTATACATTCAGTATAATATGTATATTTATATTAATTTATTTTAAATACACACACTACCACACTTATCATGAATTCAGTTTGATTTTGGTGAAACACATTGTCTAAATCTTGCCTTCTTTGTGGGTCTGGCTGTAAGACTCCACATAACATGCAATGTTGTCTTTTGTTTTTTAAAGATATGTTTTTGGGCATTTGCCTTTAATGGACAGGACAGGTAAGTTTGAAAGGGGAAGAGAGAGAAGAGGGGATGACATGCAGCAAAGGGCCACAGGCTGGACTTGAACCCAGGCCGCTGCGGCAACAGCCTTGTATATGGGTCACCTGCTCTACCCACTAAGCTACCAACGCCCCGACATGCAATGTTGTCTTGAGCTAGGCAGTACATGTGTTAATGTGGAAAGGCAACTGGCAAAATAATGTTGCAATGTAGAGACCAATGTTTACAGTTTTGCTATAAGTGTGTTAAATCGCAACTTATTGTAAAGCACTGAGTTGTGTTTACAGTTTTGCAAAAAGTGTGTTACAAAATTACAAACTGAATGTAAAGCAGAGAAAGGGCATTCAGTTTGGCACACTTTGTAAATACACTGGTGACAAATGTTCATGGTTTCAGAGACAGTGCTTCATAAATCACTGGTAGTGTTTAACCATTTAGAAAAAACTGTACAAAGGGATCTTAACTGATGAAGCGCGACAGAAGAGAAGCAACAAAAGTAACTTCTTCATCTTGTTTTAAGATGTTTGAGTAAAGCACCGAGCTGATTCAGCTGTTTGTCTTCTGTCAGATGTTTGTCTTCGGAGAGGGAGGTGGGAGTGTTTCTGTTTTGATCAGAGGTGGGCAGATGATTCAGAAGTTGAGAAACTTGTTTCACTCCTTGACTTAAGTCTTGAAGGGCTGCTGTAAGTTTTGCATTCACCAGATGTCACTGTGCTGCTGTGTCTGAAGCCCTGAAGCTTCATAAGGCTTCATCTGCCCATCAATAGCACTGACTCTACTAAATTAGGGACTGTACAAAATGTATTGAGGTGGAGAGGGGCCGTCCAGCATTAGTAATATTTTTTTTGGAACCCCCTTTGAAAAAAAACTTCAATACCCTCCCCTATTTCTTAAAACATTATATTTATAACAAACATGACAAAATGGTGAAAGTACAGCCTCTGAACTTTTCAATAAAGAGCTGTTAATTAAATGGTTACTAAAGCTTTGTGGCTACTGATGGACTTGTGCAGCACAATATTTTAACCCCACCACAGTTTCAATAAACAAATAAATTAACATGAAAAACATCAGGTGATCATAATTAAATGTATTAGATGATGTTACATGGCTACATGTGGTGGAGACATTTCATGCAGCTGTTACAAAGAGCAAACTAAGCACATATTAATACAGTCTTTAATACATTAAAATCCATTTCTCTCTGGTGTGCAGTAGCGAGAGAGAGAACCTTGAGCAGGATACATGTAGCCAGAGGTGGGCTTGGGTGCACCTACTGTATATACTACCTCAATAGGATATTATTGTTTTATGTGTGCTTGTACACATCATGTGTCGTAACCTCCACCCTAAATGACTGTGAATAAGCATGTTTTACCATGTATTTCACTCTCAACATTCGACGTGACACTTTGTTTCCATCTAAATGTATCCTACAAGCTCCTCAGAGGCAAAGTATCACAGGTTTGGAGATTTGCTCTAAAATGCTGAAAGCTTTTGTTAATATTGTCCTTGCATTGTTGACACGTCTCTTTGGGTTGGCTGTCAGGATAGACTGTCTGTATTTTAAAAGATAGGAGGTAAAGGGAATCAAGGCAAAACTAGACTTTCCAGAAATTATTGCATTTATTTTGTTATTTCAGCAATGGTAAAAACTCTGCAAGTCTTTGTGACAGCCCTACTTTGCTTGGATCCTTCTGTGCTACTCGCACTTTGGCAGCAATGAGGAAGAGAACAAGAACAGCTACTGCAGCAGTGATGGGGACAGTCATGTCACTGGGTTTCTCTGTTAAAAAAATTAAGACCTGTACTAATAAAGCAGGTCAGAAGTCCATCCATCCATCCATGAACTAAGACTAACTTGGAGTTGAGTTAATACAGTATACTCTATGATTTTTGAATTTTTTTCTTGTATCATTCTGTTGGATAAGTGATTGTCAGTTAGCTACGCACAGAATTTTATTGTTTCTTTAATCAGTACAGAGCAAAAGTACACCAAAGCCCTGTTCCTATCATTAGTGTCTTGAGCACAGGAATGATGTGGACAGTTTCCAATAAGTCTACAAAAAGATGGCACTTACAGGTCACACCCTATGATGGTATTCCTGAAATTTAAACTCACTTGAACACTGACAGCAAATCACTTGCAACAAGATCTGATTACTAAATTACACATGAATCAAACAAAATACCTATTGAAATTGTTTTATGTAGTTTTGCATTTTTTTTCAAGATGTCAATAAACATCCTACGAATGTTACCTTTCACTCAGTGAAACAGTACAATAATGTGTTGCGGTGGTATCCAGCTCTACAGGAGCCTGTAGGCCAAATCAAAATGACAAAGGGTTTAAACTTAAGACTTAAAATGTCTTTGTAACAGAAGAGGAGCAAGAGAAGTAAACACATCTTGTTTTGAAAGGACGTAGAGCTGGAGAGTGAAGTAGAGTCAGCTGATGTAAACTCTCCCTTCAGTCCAAATCTGTTTCCTAGGTTAATGTTTCATCTGGAGTGTGACGCATATTCTCAGGTGAACACGCCTCACACTCCAGATGAAAATAAGAAGGTAAGTCCTGTCAGTGTTAGAGTGAGTTCAAATTTCAGGAATACCATCATGAGGTGTGACCTGTCAGTGCTATCTATTAATAATTATTGGAAACTGGCCACATAATGCTCACTGTTCAAGACACAAATACTAATGATGGGAAAAAAAGCTTTGGTGTACTTTTAGTCTTTCCTGATTTAAGAAAAAATCATGCAAATCCACAACCTGAAAATCTCTTTGTCCCACAGCGAATCACTTCTTGAGGTCGTTCTCCACTGCATCTCCTGGGGTCCTAAACTTCCCAGAGGTGTATTTATTGAGCTGGTTAATGACTTTCATCTGGCAGATTTTTGCTCATTGCACAGGCGGGTGGTTTCCAGCACAGCCAGCACTGCCAGCACAACAGGCGCCTTCTCACTGCTCATCTGCACACTGTCCCCACACTGCAGTGACACAGACCAGGTTTGTAATCAGCAAGGTATCCCTCTAACTTTAAGTTTATTTCTTTCTTTATCATTCTAGTTTCAGTGTCTGCTTCACAAATCCAACACATAAAGGGTTTTAATGTATTATTACAGACACTCACTTTTAAGATGAAAGCCAGAATCATAGATTATATTGTATTAACTCAGCTAAGTCAGTCTTAGTTCACAGCAACTAACCCAATGAACAAAATGATGATTGATGGAAGGATGGATGGATGGACATCTTACCTGCTTTATTTGAACAGGTCTTAATTTTTGTTCAGCAGAGAAGCCCAATGACATGGCCGTCCCCATCCCTGCTGCGGTGGCTGTTCTTGCTGTCGTCCTCATGGCTGCCACTGAATTCATTGTTGACAAAAAGAAGTCATCTAAATTTGGATTTTCAGTTTACAAAAAGAATTTTGAGTGGTTACATTTTTACTTTAAAGCAATTTTAATTTTGTGTTGACTTGGGCATCCCCTGTTGAAAAAAATGGCAGCGTTTCCCGAAATGAAGACTACATCTCCCATGAGCACTACTGCCTCTTGCCATAAAGATCTTGATCTGGCCTGCATTTGTTTCGGAAGTGAATGAGAGAAAGATGAAACTTGTTTTTAACACTATTTATATTTTTTAAACATAGCTGTTTGCAGGTAATGTTTCTATTTATAGCTATGTGCGATTAATAACTGTAATATGACGATGGTGAAATTAAATAACCTTTGTTTTAGTACCGTTCATAGGTTACATTCAAGCCTACAACTTACAGATTTGATAATAGTAATTTTGTTAAAACATGTTCATAACTGTCTAGCAGGAAGAGGGCCAATTCAGGATCAGTTTTGAATCCTTTCATTTCCCACAGTTCTCGCCATCTGTTGAATGACTGACAGAGGTTTAATCATATTTTCATCTGTGGTCTTTACGTTTCTTATCTCTTTGCTGATCCTGCCCCAGTGACAGCCATAACCACAAAATTTAACATCAAAAAGAAAATTCTCTAAAGAAAAATGTCCTTATTAATTTTAACTGGCTAACAAACTTCTCACTATGAAGCTTTGCCAGGAAAATGTAAAATAGGGTCCTCTGGTCTGCGTGCCATAAATTATTTTGTTTGACTTGGCCCAGAGACAGACATTAAGAATAAAGAAAAAGACACTCTTCTCTCTGATGGTTCGGAAACAAGCATAAGTATTACACTGAGACTGTTTCATAGGTCAAATGAAGCTTAATTCATTTCATGAGGCATGGTTAATGGTTTTAATCAGTATGGTTATGATGAAGAAGACTTCATGTCATTCTGATACAAAAGGACTATAAACGAACAAATAAAAAACTTTCCATCAGACTTTTATTAGTTCATGAAAGGTCACAGTGAATCATGTCTGTATTAACAAGGGGGATGCAAGACTCAACGTCACACACACACACACACACACACACACACACACACAGAAAACAAAAAGAGAATATAAAGATGTATGTGTGTACACAAATCTCAGCAGTTCTACATTGTACAGACAGCTCAGTGATACGTGTGTTGGGTCTAAGACATTCTTTGATTAATATGCAAGCACTGAGAATTAGGAGTTTACTAAGAGTTTACAGGTGGGGTTCACTGCACAGTCTTCATTAGTGTGTTTCAAGAGTGGAAGCATCAAACAGAAGTCCAAGATGTGACAACTAAAGGGCTGGACTTCTTACTGATCACCATCAAAGACAGATAACTGCCTGGTCCCTAATGATATAAACCAGATAAGGCCCAAGACTAATAAATGTTTCAGAAAGAGTGTGCAGAAACTTCACAGCCACAGTAACTTCATTGGAGTCCTCCCCTTTTCACTGGAAGTCTGTCAAGACAAATTTGTAAATGGACAAACTAAGTAACTGACTATGTATTTGAGACATTATTGATGTTCATTATAAAAAAGCAAAAAAAAAAAAAAAAATCAGTTTCTGGACTGTACTTAAGTGTAATTTTGAGTATTTTTTTTGCATCTGCGCTGGCAATAGCCAAAGCCAGAGGCATTATTATATATATATTTACTTTATTATTTACTTACAAACAATTTTAAAAGCTCCTATAGAGGCTGTTATGCCAATGTTTACGAAGTCCAGATGTATATCGAAAGCAGCTTTGCTTAGGGCTAGTTAGAGCCTCTATAATAGCGTTCTTGGACTTGCCCAGACGAGACATGAATTTATACATCAGTTGTCTTAGTAGAGCTCCAAGACTAGGAACACCACAGTTCACAAACAGCTGGCTTGCACTGTGCCACCTGGGGACACCAAGTAAAAGTCTCATGGCATCATTGAAAGCCACAGCGATCTTAAGCATGCTACTGTTGTTATATCGCCACCACAGATGTGCAGTATACATAGTAGTGCAGTAGGCCCTGAGCAGAGAACATTTAACACTGCAAGAGCACATACTAAATTTACGCAGCAACAAGTTTGCTTGGCCATATAATTTGCAGCACTGTCTATACATGTCTCTATCATCATTCAGTTCATCAGATATGTAATGTCCAAGATATTTTGTTTCTTTATACACCTTAAGAATATCTCCACTCAAGCGAAAAACAGGGAAAATTAATCTCCTGTCCTCCCTGCTCTTGACAGTCATGATGTTACTTTTCTTTGCATTAAATTTAATATCAAAATCTTTACCATACTGGGAACAAACGTGTAGTAATTGCTGCAAACCTGCAGTGTATGGGCTGAATACTACCAGGTCATCAGCATACATGAGGTGATTGACTACAGAGTTTCCAACTAGACATCCGGTCTTACACCCATTTAACAATCTGGATAAATCATCCATGTATACATTAAATAAATAGGGAGACAGTATTCCACCTTGACGCACTCCATTTTGAACATGAAAAGGAGTTGATAGAACCTTGCCCCATTTGACACACACTGTTTGGTTTGCATACCAGAAGACTAGAATTCTAATAATATAAGAGGGGGCACCTCTACAAAGCAACTTCCTAAATCATTTTTCATGATTAATTCTATCGAATGCTTTGGTTGCATCAATAAAACAGAGGAATACTGATGAATGTTGGCTTTCATACCTTGCAATAATTTCTTTCAATGCAAACATACACATATCTGTGGCATGGTCTTTTTTTAAAGCCAAATTGATTGTTTGATGTTAAAACAAACAATGCCAGCCTACTCAGCAAAACCCTCTCAAGCACTTTAGATAGAATACTTGCCAGAGCAAGTGGGCAATAGTTGTCCATACTATTTAACTTTGCAGCCTTGTCCTTTAGGACTTGGACTAATACTACATGTGTCAGGGAATCAGGTAAGACACCATGACGTAGGAGACCAGTGAAACATATAGCCAGCAGCACAGAAAGCCTATGGCTGGCATATTTCATATGTTCTGCGGCGATGTCATCAAGGCCACAAGCCTTGTTACTGTCCAGCTTTGAGATAGCATAACCAATATCAGATGCACTGATCAATATATTTTCAGGATCTTCCACATGATCGATTTTTTTATTTTTAGGTTGTCCGTCTGTCTGTGGCCTCCGTCTGTCCCATTCACATGAACACAAATCTCAAGAATGCCTTGAGGGAATTGTTTTATCTCAACTAAAGGATGAAATAATTAGAATTTGGTGGTCAAAGGTCAAAGGTCAAAGGTCAAAGGTCAAGGTCACTGTGACCTCACAAAATGTTTTTTTGGCCATAAAGAATCCATACTCCTCTGGCAAAATTTCACACAAATGTCTAAAATGAATAAAATGATTGAATGATGACGTGCAATATCCACAATGTCAACGGTCAGCTTCACTGTGACATCATGATTTTCAGCAAAAACACTTTTCTGGCCATAATTCAACGTCATATCTCAGGAACAGAAGAGGAAACATTTAGTCAGATACAGAGTTGGTGACACTAATCTAGGGTGTTCATCTTGAAACTGTGCTGATTGTATTGATTTGCTGCTGGGCTGACAATATGTGTAAAGCATCGATGTTTTATAATTTGTATCTTCTCGACAGTAGCATCCTTATTTGAAGCATTGTCTGCTGTCATGGCTACATATGAGTCTGAGCAGACATGGATGTAAACTGTAGCTGCAGCTTAACTGGTTCATGGAGGCATGCAATCACGAGGCTGTAATTCTGGTTATTTCATGCTGCTTTTTACTTTATCCTGAGTATTTGGAGGCAATATTTCCCAGTACTTCCCTGTATATAAAGCAACAAACATATAGCCCCACCTGTACTCATACATTACAGGGGAATTTTTTCTTAAGGAGGAGTAGCCTACTTTTATTTTTGATATTTTAAATACATTTTTCTGATAATACATCTGGACTACTTCTTAAGTAGGATTTTGAATGGAGGAGTATTTTCACATTGCTGTATTGGTATTATTACTGACCAGGAAAAATCTTTGTCATGTAGAATGTTTTGTGGGTTATGAAACTTGTACATTATGTCATGTGCACAGCATAGCTGAAACAATGATGTACTCACTGTCATCAGTTAGGGCTAAAGTGTTGTCCAACTGAGGTGAAGAGTCTAAAGTTAGAAATAGAAAATTAAGTGAAATTTAACTTTAAAGTATTTAGTAATCATATGTGAGACAGAACTGGACATCAGTGGTTGATTACAGTACAAATGATTACAAGCAAATGGTAGCAGACACATGAAATTCTTATCAGTAAAACAGATCCTTTTTTTTTCCTATAAAGGAAAACTTACTGTTTGCAGGTCTGAATCCTGAAATACAGATGAGAGATTACAGTATTAAATGTTAAAAAAAAAAAAAGAAAACGATTTTATGAGAGGAAACAAAGAACACTTTTGCATGTTTTACAGAATTCCTCCAAAATTTCATAGATTTCTGCTTTGAATATAAAGCAGGACTGCAGCTCTGATACAATATATAATGCAGTACATCTGTTGAGGACTTTGACTGTGTTCTGTTGGCAGCAAAACTACTGACCATCAGCCAGCTCACACTTCTATCCCTTCAGAGTAAAAATAACAAGGCTTGAAATACTTTTTTTCTGCATATGCACATGGTATTTTGAGCTGTTAAAATGTTATTTGACACTTTCCTCTTGAGTTAAATCCACATGTTGAATCAAACAGTGAGTGAATATGGCTTCACTCACCATGATGGTTCCTTCTCCAGATGAAGAGTCCAGTGATGCAGAGTGTCAGCAGCAGCAGTCCTACAACAACTCCAATAACAGGACCAGCAGGAAACTGTGAGGGAGAAACTGGAACCACAACAGAACATTCACACTTTGTCTCTACTACTGGATGGACCTGATGTTGAAACCACTTACCCAAGTTGGTCCTGATCACTGCTTTGTCCAGTTTGGTGATGATGTCATCCTTCACACCAGAGAGATGAAACACACAGTCGTACCTCCTCCAGTCTTCAAGTGTGACTGATGAAAGGTTCAGGTCAACACTCATCTGGAAGGATCCATCATGGTTGGGGAGGATCTCTCCGATGTCCACGTCCTCATGAATCTTCTCTCCATCTTTCCTCCAGAACATCATGGCTCTGTTAGGGTAGAAACCTGTAGCGTGGCAGCTGACTGGAGAGGAGGGAGACTTCTGGAGGAGAGACACTGAGGGAAGGTCTGCAGAGAGAGAGTCAGAGGAAGTACACTACAGCATGAAACTACAGATGGTACTGTTATGAACTCAAGCCACACTGGATAATTTATAAAGTAGCAACATGCTAGCAACTTCTCTCCCAGGTAAATGCACAATCAACAGTCCTATGTATCTTATGAGCTGTAAAAATGTTATGACAGTGCTACATAACAATTCATTTGCTACACAACTTTCACATTGTCTGTATATCAGGCAGAGAGGGGAACTACATCACCACGGAAGAAACTCACTACAGTCAATTAGAAAGGTTCTGATATTTTTTATAGGTTACAGTATAGCAGTGAATCACAGTGTCATTGTTCAGTAGAACTATTTCAATTTTAAAACACTGAAACACTGGGAGCTTACCTCAGCCATGCCATCTGTGTACTGGCCATTGCAGCTTTGGTAAAAAGTAATGTATAACCAAAACTGTCAATCTCTAAATCAAATCTTAGTACCACGGAAAACGACCAAAAAGAAAGTAATATCAGACTGATTGGAGTGATAACACAATGTCAGTTCAGTCTGAGCAGTCTATATCAACACTGTTGTGTCCATGAAACAACATCAGATCATGTGATCCTACCTGTTCTCAGCAGAACGCTGTTGCCATAGGATACATATATCTTCAGCAAAGAAGGGCACATCTCAGCGAGGTTATTCTCATCCATATCTAAAACTTCGTATGTGGAGGCATCCGATGTAATTTCAGTGGTGACAGCCTGTGGTTTCGGAGCAATCGATGTCCGTGTCTTCGGGTCGAATGACATTAAGTCTTCTCCATCATAACCATACTGAGCAAAACCGTTAACCTCTCCAGTCTCATCGTCCCACTCACAACCATACCTCTGCTGCAAAGTGTGAATACCTGAGAGACAGAGACTGTAATTAACAATGATGTACAGATGATATCTCCAGTGGAAAGATGACCTGTAACATATTGGGCTCTAGTTTCCCGGCGCAGCGCAGGGTGGCGCAGGGTGGCGAACCCCGCGCAGAGCTAGTTTTGAGCAACGCAACCCGAGGCGCGCTCAGTTTGGTAGTTTGGCAGACCGAGGTGCGCTGAGATGGGTGTGGCAGCGCAGCAGGGGGAGGTGTCGACAGATCCAGCTTGGCGCAGTGAGAGTTCACATCCCTCTCAGCCAACCACAAACAGCCACAGCATCAGATAGGGAGTATATATTCAGCTTCTGTCATCTTAGAAAGTCAAAAGAAAAGAAGCAGAGTGAGACTGCGAGAGAGAAAGAGAGAGCGCCACGAGAGAAACGCAACATTGATTTACAATTGTGGTGACCTCCTCCCAGGCTACCTTTGCATCATATTCGGACACTGCGAGCAGACCTTTCCAGACCAAAACATCAGTTTCCTCCTGGGAGAAGTTTGGCCGTCTGACGCTGCTGCTCTCTTCTGCCATGGCGAATTGAGTAAAGTCTCAATACACATTCGCGCGGTGCATTTAAGGGCGAGGAGAGGGGCTCATTTGATTGGTGTGATGTGTGTAAAAACCCACTCCACTCCTCCTTCTTTCCGACTTGCGCAGGTAGGAGGGACGGAGGTGGGAAAGAGGAGTAGCTGCGCTAGGGCGCACGGTGTGCCAAACTTACAAAATCCGCCTGGCCACACCCAGTTGGCGAAGCGCAGGTGCGCTACGCCTCCGCCGCGCCCGGTCTGCGTAACTAGAGCCCATTGTGTGATGCACTGCTTTTCTCCCAGCCCTGTGGTTTGTTCAGGGATCAAAAAGCAAATAATCAGCACAGTTTTTCTTTGTGTAAAAGATGAAACCCAATTTCTATATAACAATTTAAAGGTTACAATGGTAACCTTTGTTCTATGAATTAATGGGTGATTGCCAGTGGCAGTCAACAAAGTGATTATGTCTTCTTGCATTCATCAAACATCAAACTCTTATTTCAACAGTAAAACCTGTTTGACACCTACAGTCTCAGATACAGTTAAATGCTGCCTGTAATGTGCACACATGAACACATGCACATGTTCATGTTTGCCAAATAACAAACCAGGATGCAGACCATTTTAGCCATAAAAAGTGAAATACAACCTAAAGAAATGATGTAGCCTACCTCCAGTTTGGTTCAGGTCCTGCTTCAAACGGAAGATCCTGGCTTTAAACCAGTATGGCAGATACACAAGACACATTTCAGTGTAGTGCTCCACGTACTCAGGAAAATGTCGAAAGAATTTTTTCACCCAGTCCTGTTTCGGTTCTACTATCTTTTCATTGGTGTCACAGTAAGCCACCAAAATGTCATCAACCACTGCAGCACTCACAAAGTCTGGGAAGTTTGGGACTCCAGAAGATGCAGTTAACAAATACTCCAGGGAGTGTTTCACTGCAGAACAAACAAGGTTCACACATTTAGTTTAAATATACACACATCATCATCTTAACACTTATGAATATGATGTATTCAGTATGATCCAGTCAGAACATACACTGCAGGTGTGTCCTGGAGCTGCCCAAGAACAAAATACAGAGCTGAGGGGAAAATGAATGGAAGATTAAATTTGGGATCTTACCTGGAGATGAAACATGACAGAAGAGAAACAACAAAAGTAACTTCATCTTGTTTTTATAAAGACGTGTGGGTAAAGGACTGAGCTGCTTCGGCTGTTTAGTTTTCTGTGTTTTTTCCTTGATTAGGAGGCAGGAATGTCCCTGTTCTGAAAAGAGATGAATGGATGGTACAAAAGTTGGTAAACTTGTTTTACTACCATGACGTTCACTGTTTCAGTACATTGTGGAGGAGCTTGTATCAAATGAAGAATATCATCCAAAGCTTCAAGTCACTTGTGCTTCACTTTGACAGTTTTGAAACTTTTGCAGTTAAACTTTGTGATCGGCACATTAGTGGGATAAGAGGAGAGGAGAATAACTGAAATATGGCAATCGATGTAAATCAGAGGAACTAAAAGTAATTTAGTTAACAGCTAATTGTTTAGTTAATTTAGTTTTGTTATTAATTGAATACTGATCTTAAAATCATAACCACGGATGACATTTCCCAAGTTTGGAACTTCAGCAAAAAAAAAAAAAAGTTGAGTCATTTCTAATCTCAGTTTTGCTCCAGTTGCTTCTGCTTTGTCAGCCTGGTGATGATATCATTCCTGACTGATTGATTTTATTAGACAGTTTCAATCTTATAAGAAGAAATCCGTCAACATGTGCTTGCGTAAAAGAAAAGAAAATATTAACATAAACGAAATTGTCAGAAAATTACAATAAAGCCCTAAAGCTTATTAGCATGCATTTGGTCATGTGTGTTTATGAGTTTGTGTTTATATTAGTGTGTGTATCCAGCTTTCCAAAGCTAATCTGGCAAACTACTGGACCAATCAGCCTCATATTTTGTGTACACATTCATGACTGTATGCTCAAGGACATCTTGGTGGAGATGAAGTTGCAGACAGGTAAGCGGTGTTCCTGGAGCACAGGAAAACACAGGATATTGACACAAAATAACACGACAAAGCAAAACACCAACAATAAGTTAGTTGGTCGTTAAGCTTAGCTACCATAAACGACTGAATAATGATCTGGTGGCGAGTGGTTGGAGAACTGGAGTAGAGATACTGCATGTTTATGAACTGATGAGAGACAATATCTTGATGAGCTGATAGCAGACAGATGAGTGTTGAACAGAGCCGGGGAATTCGGGAGGGGAGACCACGTCCATGCCAGCGCACACATACAAAAAAGACAGAAGGAGAAAGACAGGGGAGGGGAGGGTAAAAGCGTCATTGGGGTCATCAAGTGGGTATCCTCCGTCACTGGTGTTTTGATGACTAGCCCACGACACCTCCAGTGGGCTCATCGGCAATGCTTGGTGTCCCAGGTGCACCCCCCTCTGCTTTTACTCCCTTGTACCCTGCTGTTGGTAGTAGTATTTCAGGGCCCAAGTGGTGTCGCTCCTCTCAATACATAGCCTCCGGATTGCCTGTTTGGCTGTGCCAGAGAGGGCTTTGATGGCCTGACATTGGGCTTGGCCTCGAAATCCCATTTTTTTAAGCAGGCTGGTTGGTAACTTGTTCACGAAGCCTCTGCAGCCCACTTCAACAGGGCAAACCTTTGCTTTCCAGCTGCATTGCTCAGCGTCAGCTGCCAACTTGGCGTATTAAAAGCTCTTGCGCTTGTAGGATTTCTCCACAGTATCCTCCGAGGGCACAGTGAGCTCAATGATGTAGACAGGGCACAGTGAGGAGGACCAAAGCATGAGGTCTGAGGTTAGTGGAGGCATCTGTTGGAACAGAATTGGGTGGCCACCTGGTGGAGATCTGCAGACTACTGAGCGCACTTTTCCAGTTTCCATTGTGGTCCCTTTGGTTCCCTTTGTGATCACTTTCTTCACACCAGAGATATGAACACAGTTAGACCGCCTCCAGTCTTCAGGTGTGACTGATGAAAGTTTCAGGTCACACTCATCCAGAAGGTCCTGTCTGTGTTGAGAAGGATTGATGTGATACATTTTCCAGTTTTGCTGAAACTGTTTAATTTGAGTTACCGTTCCTACCTGCTTCTACTAAAGCTCGTCTGTGCTTGTCTGCTGCTAAAGTCCAAAACCCACAGGGTCATGCAACACAGAGAATTTGACACCTTGTACATGATGCAATTCTTCATCTGAAGCACTATTTAGAGAACAGTCTTCACATTATGTTTGATCACAAGTGTAAGACTGAACACAGATACCCAAATTAATATTTTCCCAGATCATGAGTATAAATATTGACACAGTATACGCTGATGATGCTCATACTTGGACAAAGTACATTATCTGTACTGGATTACTCGGCTGAACCCTAGCATAATAATAAACTATTTAAAATCTGTGAATACAAATTTGTATTCACAGATTCTGATAAATATATTATGAGTATAAGTAGTTAGACAGACACTGATTACTTTTTATTATTCTCTTTATAATCCCACAACAGTAGATTATAAAGGTCTGGATCATTTGTATCCCAGTAAATTTCCCCTGGTGCACTGTGACAGCTGCAAATACAAAAGTGTGTAATAACAACAGCCATAGTTACACACAAACAAAAGCTGTTTAGTTTATTGTACTCATGTCTCTCCTTGTAAAAACAAAAACTTGCTTGACCTGCTTCTAGTGTTAATTGACATCTTACTTCCTCATAGATTAGTAAGAGGAAACACTTTCAGATAAACAGCTTTGCAAGAAATGAACATCTGAGGGAAGTCAGGTGTTCATTACTTACTAAGCCTTAATCTCTGTGTTAAATAATGTTACGTATTCAATACAATGTATCAATCACTGCAAACTCGAACTGTCTTGGCCATACATCCTATGGAACATGGATTCCTCATCAGAAGAACAAACTTGTAACAGGTGGAAAAAATGAACAGTTGAAGATCAGAAAATGTCCTGGTACTATGTCACGCTTTGGTAACCAGTGTCTTTCAATACAGAGGAATATTTTGGAAATTGGTGCTACATGACCACTGCTGCCAATGGGTGACATAATGCAAGGTTTGCTGGTTTTCCCCAGGAAACAATATGGTGACCATCTGGTAACAAACGATCTTGTATTACAGTTAAACAATATAGGAAACGCTGTGGCGTCCACTTCCTGTTCACAAATTCTTGACTTACACCTAACATTGCACTAAGATATTATTACGAAAACATTTTAGGAGAGAAATAGGCAACAAATGAACAGATTCTCAGTTTATATTTGATCAGCACTGTCTAGTTTTACAGTTTGATTGGGGTTTCGTCTGTGTTTGAAAAAGAGAGCAAGAGAGGAAGAAGCGGGTATCCCTCTCCCAGTCCGCCTCTGTACTCTTTGTGTCCGTGGTGACAGCATACGAAAAAGTGTAAGCACAAAACATAGTTCCATGGATGTATAAAGAGAATTGGATACAGCGTTGGAGGCAGGCCCCTGTTTGCTCCTATGAAAGTTGGGCAGTGGTGCATGAAGCCAAAAAAGCTTGATTTCTGCAATATAAATGTGGGGCCCATAGAGCAAGTGCACAAGAGACTGATGGCGGCTGAGTCTGGCCGAGCTTTTAACTTCCTCTGGCCAAAAAACAAAACAATCTACTAATGTGCACCATGATCCACAAATATTTCAGTATCCACAAACATGTCTTTTTACATTTGTGTTGAGAAAGTCACACCCACAAAAATAGATTGATTTGCAAATGCACATAACTTACTCTGTAAACACATACTTTGATTTCATATGAAATGTTACAGGCTTTACAAATGTGAACAGATTTGCCACAACAAATACAAGTGAAGTCATATTTTTGTATTTATGGATCCACTTTTACACATGAGACTGGTTTTGCACATTTGTTGACATTTGTTCACTTCCTGTGAGTTTGCAGGTCATGTGATATGTGTGACTTCCTTTCTATTTGTTTGCATAATTTTGTCCAATTCCTGCTGCAGCAGATCTGTAGAAAAACAATCCACAAATGTGAAGTATAATGACTGTAACGCTACTAATTGTAACCCACACAGAGCAGTCTATAAATGTGCACCATGATCCACAAATATCTCACTATCCACAAACTTGTCTTTTTACATTTGTGTTGAATAAATTCATATCCACAAAAATACAGTGTGATTTGCAAAAGTGCATAACTTACTCTGTAAACACATACTTTAATTTCACGTAAAAATGTTACAGGTTTTACAAATGTGAACAGTTTGGCCACAATAAATACATGTGAAATCACAGTTACGCATTTGTGGATCCATTTTTACCTATCCCTAATTTTTCAACTCAATTTAAGGTTCTTAAAAAAGTATTTCCTGGGGTGTAATTCCCCCAGATGGCATTGTTGGTCATCTTCTCAGTTTTTCCACTTATTGCCCTCACCACACAAGGTACAGGACAACTGTGAGTGTATTCAGGCTGCACTGGTCACAGTATAAGAGATGTATACAGTGGTTAAAGTAGGGGTATAGCACCAGTAAAACCACAATAATGAGCTGCATGTAAACATGTCACGAAACCTGAAAGATTACATGTGTACTGATGTGTGGAATCAGATCAGGAAGTGCAGACGTTATTGTAGCTGAAAACATGTAAAGGCTGCAGAGGTTTTTGGAACAGTGCAAACTCTTCCTGCCTGTTTCTTTAACCTGGTGTGTTGTATTTAATCAGTGTAAGACTGCTGAGGGCCTTTTACACACTCAGTACTGCAGGAGGAAGCACTGAGCATCCTGTGTTCATCTGAAACATCCTCTTTTCTCCCACAAGTTAGTTTCCACTAACATGTTGCACAAATATTAAATATTACATTTGAAACTGAGGCAAACTGAGACTAGACTGAATGATGAGAGCATTCTGTCAAGAGCTGAGCATGAGCTAAATTGTCACTGACAGAGGATAAACTGTGGTGGCTGCTGTACCTCTGACGCCACCCTCAGGTCAAACAAAGTAATGTTTCCTTATTTTTTTTTTTATCCTTTCAGTATTTCTGTGTGGAATGATCACTACATCCTCACAGCATGGATATAGACTTTTAGTCTTATTGTGGAGAAGGCATCGTTTATGTTTGTCTTACACACCCAAAGTAACGCTTAATTACTTAATGAAATATTTACATTACTCAAAACTGTCAACTGTGATTTATATTACAAACATGGCAGCAGAATAACCCATTTAAATGCATCAGAAACCAAATATAAGTATATGTAAATTCAATAAGTAAATGTCCTGTTACCTTCATAGATTTCTGTTATAAAGGGTGTGTGTGTGTGTGTGTTTGATCTTTTGCAGTAGCTGAAGGCCTCTGTTCACTTCTTCTCCTCTTCCTGAAGTGTTTACAACCTGTCCAATATGTTCATCTTCCTTCTTCCTGATCTTTGACAGTTTCTCAGAACTTTTGAATGTGTCAATGCTTTAAAATGACAAAGTAATCCAGATGACTCAGTGTAGCTGCTTGTTTAAAGAGACTCCTGGTGGTGAAGCTGTTTTAGCAGCATTTTAGCCACTAATACATTTAATGACACCTGCAACTGATTCACTATTTAAAAAGCTTCACATGAACTCAGCATCACTGAAGTTAAAATAAACCTCACAATACATAGTGTCACTTTATATGTCTGAGAGTTGATTTTATTCAATTCAACAGTAAACCAGTGAAGTTTAGAAATGAGTGTGACAGAGTGCTCAGTGGACGGCTGGCATGGCGGCTTTGTGTGGTTTGGTTCACATCCACTCTCAGGAGCCCCTGGACACAAGAGGAGTCTGCCCTGAAACAAGAAACACATCTTTGTGTTATATATGAAGGAAATATAATACAATGTCTGCTGTCAGCATCAAGGTTATTTAACATCCTGTTGTACTGATGGACTGTTAAGTGTGGGCCTGCAGACTGAATCATCTCTAATGTAACATTATTAATCTGTAACAGGTTATTTTAGTGTAGTAAACATTCACAGGCTTCATCTGTCACACTGACTATAATACAATATATGTCAACAAATTAGCTATAAGAAATATCATCAGCATCTGTGGTTGTATTGGTATTTGTGTAATGTTAAGATACTTACTTAGTGGACTGAAACACAGACGACCACTTCTCTCCAGCAGTCACGTTGAGGTAACACTGAATGTGCTGCAGGAACACTGAGTCTGGGTCTTCCTTCTTTGCTGCTTCCTGTGTGAACGTTGGAGCTGCGCATAATCCTGCAGACTGACAGTAAAACAGATAAAATAAGTGATAATATAAAGATAAACAGCTTCATATGTGGCCAGTTTACACAATAACATACATCACTTTATTTATGTTTCTATAAGTCAGAAGCTCAAACTCACCTTTTAGTCCACAGTGAACAGCAGCAGCTCAGGTGGTGGAGAAAGATAAGAGTAAAGTCAAAAATGGCAAGTAAAACAAAAATATCTTAGTAAAATAATTTTTTTAAAGAAACAAAGGTTCAAAAGTGAGCTCACACTGACCTTCTTTGTCCACAGTGAACAGCAGCAGCTCAGGTGGTCGAGTACGAGAGGAAATAAATAATGGTCAGTACGACAAATTATCTTTGAATTATTAAATAAGTAATATTATAAGAACAAACAGCCGTGGTACACAGTATGTAGCTAGTTTACACAATAGTATACATTACTCTCTGTCTTTAAATTATATTCTAGCCAAGGTCACTTTTTTCTCACTCAGAAATTCATACTCACTTTTTTTTCGTCTGTGGTGCAGAGCAGCAGCTGATATTCAGCTCATCCAGTCGCTCTCTTCAGCTCACCTCCGCCTCTTCGCATCAGACTCCTCCCCGTCGCTGTCGTCTCTGGTCCTCTTCCTGGAGGAGCTGATGCCAGGAACCTCGACCTCCTCGTCAAGTCCAACGACGTCGATGTCAGACTCCCTGTCCTCTTCAGGTTCCACGTACCTGTTCCTAGCAAGAATAGCCTCAACAACATCATCAATGGGTTCACCATATCGATTAAGATGAGGCTCAGCAGGAGGGACAGCAGGAGCAGCATCAGCAGAAGCAGCCAAAGGATGAGGAGCAGCAGGAGGGTCAGCGTGAGGGAAAGCAGGAGGAAAAGCATGGGGAGCAGCAAAAGGATGGGGAGCAGCACCAGGGAAAGCAAGAGGAGCATAGAGGTAGGGGTAAGGAGCATAGGGATAAGCATAATAAGCAGGGTAGGGAACAGGGTAGGGAACAGGATAGGGAGCAGGGTAGTAAGCAGGGTAGCATGCAGAGAAAGGTGGGAGGTGCTGCTCACACTCTACATTACCACCCTGAGGCTCAGCCTCCTGAAGCCTGTCCACGACATCCACCCCGACAGGGACTGGGTCATCGGGGGGGCTCTCAGCAACAGGGCGCACGGTGCTCAGAGGCCACAGGGAGCCAACTGAAGAAAGAAAAAAATATTTTAAAAACGTTACATTCTCCACTTCATAAAACAGACTGAAACATTCACAAGCACTGGAATATAATCAGTATAGACACTCCTTCATAGTTTACATGTGACCCTGTACTCTTAGAGATGTGGAGGTGGTTCAACAGCTTATTAGATGAGATTCAACAATTCAGCTGTTTCACTTTGTCTGTCGATGTTTAACAGATTATCTGTAGAGTATATGTGACAATTCATGAACATACCCACATACTGTCAGAATAACTTTGTTTTCACTCAACCTGTGCAGCATGGGTTGATTGAATAGTTCAAGTTCAACTAAATTACTCTGACAGTATGTAGTAAATTGTCACATTTATTCTTTAGATAAGCAAAACAGATGAATCTTTGAATTTTAACTAATAAGCTGTTGAAATGTTACAAATACTCTATAAACTATCTGCAGACAAACTGTCCAAATAAAGTGTTCCTGGCTTTGCCTCTGAAACACATCTTGTTTCTATAAACCACAATAAAACTCAGACTAGTATAACAGGAGTCAGAACAGGCCACAATCTTGTCGTGTTGCATCATACATCGCCAAAATGTTTGAGCGCACAGACCTGTGTGCGCAATGACGCACGCATTTTGAGGAATTTGTGAAAATAAGTTCACTAATGTGATCAATTTTTTATTTAAAAGGACCCGACAACATCTCCAGATACATTTTAAGCAGCAACCTCAAGTATCCACACAGAGGAGCGGGCCCTGGTTTGTTTACACCTGCGCGTGCTGACGTTTGCTCGTAAACGTTCCATCGTCTCCATGGCGCACAAGATAAACTCATTTTTGGCATCGTTCAAAAATTGGCCCGGTCGCCATCTTTACCTCTGACAAAATATGGACAATTCAATCTCCTCAAACAATATTAATTAACAGTGTTTTCAAATCACTACACAATTATTAACACCTTCCACACCTGTCCCGCCAAACTCAGCACATGTTGAGTGTACTCAAATAGCGGCACATTCACCACATTATAATAATCATATTTACACCGAGTAAATGTCAAAAATCACCAAAAACCTGGCTTTCCTAACAGGACGACTAATATTACATTGACCGTTACAGTTTAGTCCACAATGATATAATAATATCAGGCTAACAACAACAATAGTAATAATGAGAGTAATAATAACAATTTACAATAATTAAATGCAAATTTTGTACTAAAATTCTCTTTCAATGATTTAAGCAACATTAATAAAAAGGCTAAATTTGACAGGACATTAAAAGATGTCTTACCGGCAAAGGAAGTGATCCACCGCCTGACTCGGGCCAGCAGGTGCTCCATCGCGGGGGGTCCGGACGCCATCTTTCAGCAGGTAGGTACAGCTGGAGTTATCTCTCAGTGTTTTCTTGAGGGTTTTGTAAGGCTCGCAGGTCAACTTGT
>NC_065514.1:30901654-30936155 GCF_006386435.1 Epinephelus moara
ATATATATATATATATATATATATATATATATATATATATATATATATATATATATATACAGTAGTATATATAGTATATATATACATATATATATATATATGTATACATATTGTAACGCTGGGTATATAGTGACTGGCTACCTCGCAACGCTACAATATAGTGCCTTGCCTCCACCACTGTAAATATATGAGGATCAAAAAAAGACTTCGTCTCAGGGTAATGACAGGTAGAAAAGAGTTGGAGCCTTTTCCCTTGGTGTGGCTTAGTTTAAGGCACCAACTTTATTATTATATTTAACCTCTTTCTGTTTGGGTCAGCACTGAAAAGCCATTTTGTTCCAGACTGTGGAAGCCTACTTGTGGCGACTTGGGTAGTAATGTACTGTCCATCACTGTAGGGGACGGTAGTGCACCTCAGAGTTCCTTGTTCACCCATGCTAAGAGACAAGAAGGAGCCAGTGAAACGTCTCGCTCCGCCCGCCTGGATGTACTGTTTATAGTTTACTGTTGAGTGGGGTGACAGAGAAATAAATATTGTTTAAATACAAGACTTAGATATAGCGATTTTATAAATTTGCACGATGAGCGGGATACCAGGGACTGCTGTCGTCCAGGTCACCAACCTGTCCTCGGCCGTAAGCAGCGAACAGATGCGTACTCTGTTCGGTTTCCTGGGAGACATCGAGGAGCTGCGGCTCTATCCGCCCGAGTAAGTGCAACCTGCCGCGGCATGGCTAGCCAGGCAACACCGCGGATCTGCGGCCTTGCTGCGGTCCGCTTAACATTCAAATTGAGAAGTAACGGGTGAAATATCTAACTAACCCGCATTTTCTTCTGTTTGTCTTTCTTTTGTTACAGCAATGCTCCTCTGTCTTTCTCGTCCAAAGTGTGCTATATAAAGTACAGAGACCCCTCCAGTGTTGGTGTGGCGCAACATCTCACCAATACTGTTTTTATTGACAGAGCTTTGATAGTAGTGCCATGTGCCGAAGGTGAGTGCAACCCGTTTCGTTTAAAGACATAAAAATGATATTGAAATGAGTCAGTGGACTTGCTGTGACCTCCTCCCCTTGAATCCAACCGTTTGGTGTTTTGGTTGAATTCTGGGTTGTCGTTGTTTTTTTTATTCGCATGGAAAACTGGCAAGTTGTGCCATTGGGTAGTTCTGATTTTACCCACGTATTTGACACAGGTGACGGGTTATATCACCACAGTAAAACCCTAGCTATCTTATTTCTCATAGCGCCCAGCCAGGGTTTCTGTTTGCTGTCACAAGGTGGTTTCTATTGATAACAGTAGAGCTATGTTGAATATTTTTTGAAGCTGCAAGACATAATTTACCTCACCGTAAACACTGGGTTCTCTGGAATAAGTAGCCTGTGTTTGTTTAAGAAACTGCCATTAATGTTTGATGGAAATGACAAAATAAGTCCTTGGCATCAAAGCTAACTTAATCCCTTTTCTCTCTCTTTCATTTTTGGTGCTCCTTTTCTTTAAAATTCCCTCCCCTTTGGTGCCACTGTTGTTCCCTTGTGTACAGTCAAAAAAAAATGATATCACCTCTAACTTGATGCTTTTTGTCCACGTGACTTAGTGCTGGATGGCTACTGAGTTTATTAATTTGGTTTTGTATGTTTTTTCTGTGTGATTATGTGTGCATATCAGATGACTAGACTGGCCCAGCTGTTACACTACACTAGCCTGAGTCAGGCATTGTTTTCCAAGCCACTATCCCCGATCGGGCCAACGCAGCCTTCAAGGGGGAATGTGACCAGGAGAATAGCCCGCTGAACCTTCCAAGATGGACACCTTGTCTCTTTTTATTTATTTATTTTTTTCTTTTGGTTTGTTTCCTTTCATACTTTCCCATGTTGTCCACTCTCTACTGTCTCTATCTAGAAAAATACCGTATTGCTTATCTCTAGCTTTGTGTTTATATTTGTTATTTTGGTTTGTTGTTTTGATTATTGTCCAACCCCCACCCCCTCTCTCTCTTCTGCTACAGCTGCAGCTTGTGTGTGATTGAATTCTGTCCAGGTTGCTACGGCATACCGGTGGGATGTGTATCACACATGGGATGCTAGGAGGATCACTAACACTTTACTCTCTTGTCACCTACTCCTGTTGACATAGTGAGAGGATTAGACATTATAATAGTGAGACCCAGTAGAGTCTTTTAAATTCTATTTGCACTTTTCACCTGTGCTGAAATCTGTAGTAAAAAAGGTTTCCCCATATATTACTACTTTATAGCTCTGGTATGGATGTTTAGTATTTATTAACCCAGTCACTCTCCATTGAACATCATTTTTTCTCTCTTAACTTGGAAATTCGTGACACATGCATTAATGTTTTGCGCGTTATTTGTTTGACATATTTCCTAGCAATATAAGAATTTTTCAAATGGTAACTCATGCTCAGTGCCTCCAGCTATAATGAACAAGATTTGAAGTGTTTTTTGTTTCTTATTGGTCTTTATGTAGCCTTTTTCTCCAGCTATAATCCAGAGTGGAATGATCAAAATCCCTAATTGGTTGTTGTTTTAGCTAAGTCTTGGCTAACATTTACTACAGTTCTTAAATTTGTTGTTCTTTTCTGTATTTGATGTCCTGTGTGCTATTAGTGATGCAGCCATTGGGGTTGTCTTGTGTTGCACACCTTTCCAACACTGCGAAACGATCGCCCCACGGAAAAGCGCCCATGCTTGATATCGTATGGTTCATGACCAATATGTTTCCAGTACAGGTGACCCATGCATCAAAGTGTTGACTCATTCTCTGCATTGTGTTTTTTTTTTTTCTTTTTGATCTATGAAAAGAGACCAAGGACAAAATCAGTGTTCCTTTGTTTTTGAAAAAAAGTTAATATTTTCATTGAAAAAAATAATTCAGATTGACTGAGAAGGATAATTTAACAAAAGCAAAGTAAGGATGCTCGGTCTCCAGAAGTAGACAGTAGAACTCTTGTAGGGTGTATGGGGAAGTGTATGCTCTCTTTCTCTCTAGAATACAGTGGGCTAATTGTGCAGACATAGAGGAGACAGAGAGAAGAATCCCACTATTGCCTTCACTAATATCTTCTTCTGTCCTACAGGGAAAATCCCAGAAGAGGCCAAGGCCTTGTCACTTTTGGCACCTGCTGCCCCAGTGCCCAGTCTGATTCCTGGTGGAGGACTGCTGCCAATTCCCACTCCGGCTCCGCTTCAGAATGTGAGTTGGCATCTTGTGGCTCTCTTCTTGTGTTGTCTGTTCGGATGTCATGCAATTAAACCTGTGTGTGTGTGTGTGTGTGTGTGTGTGTGTGTGTGTGTGACACCTGCAGCTGAACCTTCCCATAGTGAATCGGCTGTCAGCTGCTCTAGACCCCACAGCCTCAGTTCACTCCCAGCCCCCGCTCATGGGGAATGTGGATCCTTCAAAAGTTGATGAGATCAGGAGGACCGTCTATGTTGGCAACTTGAACTCACAGGTAATGTCAAATCTTTGTTCACACTGAGTAAACCCTCGTGAGTATTTATAGCAGCAGGGCGGTAGGGGCTGATACTGGGGTCAAAATTTTATATCAAAGTATATGTAATTTTTCAAGCATTTTCACAGATTTTTGTCACATTTGGAAAAAAAAAATCTTTATAAAAAATGAATATTGTCTATCACATTACAAGCAAAACAAAACAAAAACATTCAGCAAAATTCTGATTTGATTCAGATTTTGATTCTGGATTATCGCTGAAAACTGTAACACAAAAAAATAGTCAGTGCACTCTTTTTGGGTCTGGTAATTTTATATCACTGTACCGCTATGTATCCCAATACAGTAATTGTTCTGTAAATTCAGTTAAGAAATTGTTTAAAATAATCATTCATCCATTCATTACATTTTATTATTTTCCTCTTTTATTTGGAACTTACATACAAGTAAGAAATAACTGCCTCTTATGAGACAAAACTTGAATTGAAAACAAAAGACTAGAAAGCGTAAAACTAACATTCTTCCAAATAGAAGTGTCAAGGTTCCTGAGAACATTTGGCCTCATCACCAATATCTAAGTTTTTTCTCAAATTTGTTGTTAAGAAAGGTCCTAAGAAAAGTATGTCAGATTCATGATGAGTTCTTAAATGGCAGAATTGTTCACACCTGTTCTCTTATATTGATGAATCCCATTGTCTTCCAAAGTTTAAAGTGTGTGACAGTTGATCCTATTTAGCATAGATAAACACCCATAAAAGGGCATGAGACTGCAGGACGTGTGCACTGTGCACACACAGAAATAGAAGTATAAGAAGAACAGTCAATAAAAGTCTAAAGAGGATGGAGCACTAGACTAGTCTGAGCTGTCATATTAAGTAGACAGTAGTGGATATTAAGTGACACAAAAGAGATACATGGGATGCTAAAAATGCGTGTTAATCAATCACCCAAACCAGACCTGCAAACCGCCAACTTTATCCATTGTAGTACAATTGTCAGGAATGTGGACAGAGATGTCCACGGCGGTCTCCAAGGTGTGCATATATGGGTTTTAGAGAAAGAGACACAGAGAAGGGGGACGGAAGGTGAACTATTTTACTCTTTACTTGTGCAACCATGTAGCACTGATAATACAGTATATCAGATCACTAAAATAGAAGTCTGAATCGTCAACCAGATTGATTCAAGCTCAAGATAGGTAAGAGAAATTACAACTGGAAGCAGTTGTAACAGTTTGGGAAGCCAAATCTTGTTCAGGTAGAGAGTCAAAGCTTGTTGTCATTCAGTTTCATACTTTCTTTTGCACAGACTACCACTGCAGACCAGCTGTTGGAGTTCTTCAAGCAGGTGGGAGATGTTAAGTTTGTGCGAATGGCCGGAGATGAGACCCAGCCAACACGCTTCGCCTTCGTAGAGTTTGTTGAGCAGGAGTCCGTCGCCAGAGCCCTGACCTTTAATGGAGTCATGTTCGGAGACAGACCCCTGAAGTATGTATTTTTGACAAAAGGTCATTCTCTAGAGCAGTGCAGCCCAGCTGCCGACATTAAAAATAATGAAATGTGTAATTTATTTACTCTGATAATATCACTCTTAAAGAAACAGATCTGTGCTTGAAATTACATAAACCATGACAGAGAACAAAATGCTCATCAGTGGTTTGTGTCACTTGTTATTGTTTTTTGTCTGTCAGGGTTAATCATTCCAATAACGCCATAGTAAAACCCCCAGAGATGACACCACAGGCTGCTGCTAAAGAGCTAGAAAGTGTGATGAAGAGGGTGAGGGAGGCCCAGTCTACTATTGCTGCTGCCATTGAGCCAGGTACCAAATTTATATTTGCTGCACAGATCATGGTTTTTAATAATAAATCACTGAAGTTGGTCTGATGCTGAGACTGCTGCTCTTCTTCCAGTTGACATAAAGAAGCGTTCCTCCAGTCGGTCTAGAAGGTCACGACGGTCCCACTCACGGTCCCGCTCCCATTCACACTCAAGAATGCACAGGAGAAGGTCGCGTTCGAGACACAGGTGCCCAACGAATACCCAGATTTTTAGATTTTACTCACTTGATGCTTTGATCATATGATTTTGATTGTGTCCAGTCAGTGAATTTTTTTGTCCTCTTGTTGGAGCAGACCGGTGCCAAAGTTGTGGCCAAGGAATGACTCCCACAATTCCCGAAGCAGCCACAGGAGACGGTCACGTTCCAGAGACAGGAGACACAGTCGAAGTCGATCAAGGTAAACTGCAAACAAACACAGGGTTCAACACACTTTAAAAAGCAGTTACAGGCTGGCAACCAGGCATCAGCTTGTGGTGGCTGAAACTGAAAATATGGTTACTATTTTGAGTAATAGACAAACCATGTGGTTATATATCAGCTTGTTAATGAAAATGTGACATACAAGAATTTTTGAAAGCTCTATTAAAGTAATGAACAAAATTCCTTGTAGTTTGTGTTTCATCTGATACATTACAGAATTTGAATCTCAAGTGTTATCAGTTAATGTGTCCACCTTTAACTCCTATCTGGGTCTGACTATAACAGAAATATTTATATATCAGTATTGCAACAAGTATTCTAAATAGGGCTACCCCCTAATGGTTGACCACGTTAGTTGACCAGAAAGGTTATTGGTCGGCAAGGTTTCATTGGTCATTTAGTCGCACAAAAAAAAAAAAACAAGCAAATGTGGAACTCTATTAGGAGCTGTACCTTGTCAAAATAAATCAAAACCTGTTTGACTGGACCATGAGAGAATTTAATTTGAAAGGACAGATAAAGGAAGAGGCCATGCTCAGCAGTCAGACAGGAGTAACATTACAAACCAGTCACAGCCGACAGATATCTTTCCCATCTTCCATAAATATTCAGTCTGCTAAATATGGACAAGTTGATCATTTTAGTGCAGGGCTACCCAGTGCTTTACATCTGTCCATCGGACAATAGGCCTACACACTTTCAAACAGTGCCTGGAAGAAGATGAGCTCTGCATTCAGGATTTTAGATAAATAGGCTATGAGATGGTGCATGTTAAGGTTGCTTAGCCACCTCAGAGCAACCTGCCACCGCACTGTTGAAAGCTGGCACAAAAAAGGCACAAGAGTAGCACCCAACGTGGCATGTGTACGGCCCTTGATTTACAGGGCTGGTACTTGCGGTTATTACACAGGCTTGTTAATAACATGTCAGGCAGGAAATCCAAAGTGTGGGATCATTTTGAGAAGGTGAAGGATGGACCCAAGGTGATATGTAAACTCTGCAGGCAAACATTTGCCTATCATTTGTCGAGAAACATGACATACCATCTGAAACATGTAAGTTGCTGCATGCCCATTAGCCACTTAGCACAATCATTACTGCTTTGCTGACAGCGTCATTAACAGGTGGCTCGCTCAGTGTGTGACGTGCACCTTTAGATAGTCCTTTATTAAGGGATGGGGGCGACTAGTTGACTAATGGCCCTAAATGACAACTTTTGGACAACTAGGAGTTCTTCGTTGAAGGCAGCCCTAATTCTAAAAGGGGTTGCCACTTATGGCAACTAAAGGCCAAGAATTGCCTGCCTATTTCTCAAAATGGTTGTCAGTGGCAGCCTGGCAACTGTTGAGCACTAAAACAATATATACCGCATTGATCTCCAAATGATCTCTCTTTTCCTTCAATCAAGTCCAAATGCTGTCCAGTGCCTAGTTGGATGTTTGGCACCACCTGCTGCTGTTGTGTAATTGAAGATATTATAATCCTAGTCTATCATGAAGAAAACTAAATATGATAGACTTTACTTTCACCCTGCTGTCCCTGCCCTTAGCAGTAGGGGGCACCAAGTACTAAATGAGTCTTGTAGCTGCCTGAATTTGGCTTGTGTTGTTTCTGTATCTGGCACCAGGTGAAATACTCTTATTGTCACATAAACCTTTTAATGAAATAAGGTGCACTGATGTACTGTGGATGTTTTTTTAATCAATCTTCTGTCCGTTTTTGTTTTGTGTATTTAATGCATGTACTGTCACAGTGCTGCTTTTTCCATAAGTAGCTCATATTGTCTCCACAAAATATACTTAATTCAGTTAATGTTTCGTTATCAGGGGCCACAGGAGGAAGAGTAAGGATCGGTCCAGGAGCCCTCGGAGGAAAGCTAGATCACCCTCACCTAAAAGGTAAATCCATCACTTCTCATCCTCCCAAACTGTTCTGAGATGTTCTAGATGTTCCTTAAGTCTTCTATGTTGTTCATGTGTTTTCTAGGTGGAGTTATAACTGTGTGCAAAATACATATCAGTGATTTTGTGTCAGCACAATTGTGATTGGTTTCTTTTTGTTGATGTGTTTGTTTTGACTTCTTTCAGAGGTAAGAAAGACAAGAGGAGGGAGCGCAGCAGGGACCGAAAGGACCGCTCCACGTCCAGGAAAAGGAGCCGCAAGGACGAGGACAGGATAAAGGGCAAGGCGAAGCCAATGAAGGTAATAAATCTCAAACTTTAGAACACCTCACTAAAGTAACACTCCCCTGTGCAGATACTTGCCGGGACCAAAATCTGCTGATCACTTTCTCCCAGTCGTGCAGGCAAATAAAGCTGTCGCACTACTGATAATTTAAAGAGCTGAGCTGAACTTTGTCGCACTAAAAGGCTTCTCAGGTGTGAGAAGTAAAATGAGGTGACTTTCTCACTGTTACCTTCTTTCTATGGTGAATGTTTTGCTGTCATTCTCCAACTCATGCATAAAACCACATGAACACTGACCTACTTTTTAAAGTGTAGTATAAAGGTCACACAAAGGTGATAGCCGAGAGATAAGAGGCGACACTTTTCGGCTTATCACACTCCATCTTTGCTGTCAATAAAAATTCAGATGGCAGTTGAATGTTTTCTTCTGAAACCACTACAAACTTGCTGAGTGCCTGTTTTCACAGTTGCTTTGCAGAGTCCGTACTGTCTTGTCACATACTTAAGTTCACAGTTACCGTAAGTGATAACTCCACCAATTTTTTTTTTTTTTTTTCTGTTAACAAACACTCCCCCGTAGACTTAGTTATTTGTATATCCTTATTGTAGAACAGCCGCTGCAGCTGAAGCTTTACTAAAACATCCATAGAAACACCCTAGTCTTCTGGCACTTTTTCAGCTGCGTCGTTGTACACAGGGCACCTAAAAACAAAAGGAAAGTCTGTAATGGCAACAGAGAAGAGTGATTGAAGCGGAGGTAGGCGCAGGTAAAACCTCATCTGCTTTTCATTGTGATTGACTCTGGCTGACAGAGCTGTCCGCAGCCAGGCAGGATTTTGTAACTAAACAGAACGCACACTTTTTCATTTCATCAACTGTGTTTGAATATGATATTTTTACATCACAGATGATGAACGAAGGCCTCAAAATGTGAGTCTTACAGGTAAAAACTTGGACTTAAATGCTGGGCTGTTCTAGGAATTTAGTTGGGTTGCTGCTCTGCAGGTGTGCTGGACTGAGCTTTAAATGGGCAGCGGCCTGGATTACCATATTTCCTTTGATCTCTGGTAGGCGGATGTACATCAGTTATAATGTTGAGTATTTATTGAAACAAAAAGAAGAAGAAAAAGCAGGAACCACATCTACGTGACAAATTTATATTTAGGTCCAATCCCAATACACTTCTTGCCTTTGCCCCTCTGTTGTGCATGGTATAGTCTAGGTGCAGGGTGTTGGACTAAAGGGGTATGGCGAAGTGCTCAGGCTGCATAGCCCCCCAAATGGAGGTTTTTCAGAGTCACAGTCCAAACAGCGTTCTGAGAAATCATCACCAAGATGGCTGCACAAGCCACAGATAAACCCACAAATGTATTTTCCTCATTAGTAACAGTAATATATTATGTTTTTTTTCCTTTTAATGAGCATAAGAAAAAAAACTGCTTGTATTAGCCTATGCTGATGTCTCATTAGCTAACTAGCAAGCTACAGCTAACGTTACATTATTGCTGATTTGTGCATGACAGTCCCACATTTTGACATACTTTCATGTTGCATTCCCACCCCTTGATGGCATATGACACCCAAGCTTTAGTCCAGCAGCAAAGTTGCTGCACTTGTTACCGCTCTTCTGACATTAGTGCAGACTGACAGGAACACGGGTTGCTAACGTTAGCCTACAGATCGCTGCTAGTTGTCTAATAGTAAAGCAGTGTTCTGTTTTATTTGATGACTTGTTTGATCGATTGATGGTGTGAAACTAATGTTGAGAATGAATTGGGAGTGTCCAGACAACTGGAAAAAGGCTGTGTGTAGCCCATGCAAGAGAACTGCAGAAGACGACTCACGTGCTTATTCAGAGTTTATTGATATTGAATGTGTCACATGTTCAAATTGCACCAATTTCAACAATGGATGAATTAGGGCTGTAGTCAACCAAAGAAAATCTTGGTCAACTAAAGTCGCACATAATCTTCAACTAATCGATTACAGGGTTTCCGCGGGTCATTAAAAAGCATTAAAAGTCATTAAATAGATTTTGCGAAAATTAAGGCCTTAAATGGCATTAAAAAGCATTAAATTCGATGTCCAGAGGCATTAAAAAATTAAATACACTTGATGGAAAAAAAACATTGTTATTCATGATTTATTTTGATTATATAAACATTTAATAATTTTGATCGGAAGTATAATGTGATGATTGACAGCAGAACCCTTTAATTGGCTATTGTTTACGGCCGGTGCACGAAGTCACAACACTGGATGCTTGGAGTGCAGCGTGCTGTGAGGTGCTCATGCTGTGGCGAAAGAGCGGAGGGAATATTAGCAAATGTCGTAAAAATGGGAAAATGCAAGTTTCAGCAGAAGTGTTTGGATGAGGAACTATTCAGAACCTGGTTAAAACCCGTCAACGGTAAACCCGGAGAGGCATTTTGCAGCGTGTGCAAAAAGATCTTCAAACTTTGCACAATGGCCGTCAATGCGGTGAAATCACACATGCTGTCAGATAGTCACAAGTCGGCGATTAAAGGCAGGCAGCAGTTAACTGTGCTGAATTTCTTTGCTGTGACCAGCAACGCAGCTTGTGCTGTCGCCACCACAACTGCAGCTGCTGCTGCTACCACCACCACACCTGCCGCTACAGTAACCGCCTCCAGCCTTTTCGGGTTAGAGTTAGTTTTCACATCATTCTTCAGGCTGGTTTTGTTATTTTTGTAATGTGCAAATAAATTCTGAGACCGTAAACTGTCTTGTGAGCAGAGGTGGGTAGAGTAGCCAAATATTGTACTCAAGTAAGAGTACTGATACTTTAGAACAATATTACTCAAGTAAAAGTAAAAAGTAGTCATCCAAATAACTACTTGAGTAAAAGAGTATTTGGTGAAAAAACTACTCAAGTACTGAGTAACTGTTGAGTAACATCTGATTTATTTGTAAAATAAGAACATGAACGTAATCAATCAATCAAAAATAATAATCTGCAAATTTATGTATTTTAAACGATACCCCATTAACTAAAACAAAAATAAATTAAATCTTTACAAACATAGCATAAATCAAGGCACAAGAAACACAAATATATTCTTAGATATACTGTACATGTGTGATATATATATATGTATATGTATATGTATATATGTATATATGTAATTATGTACTCAGAGGTGGGTAGAGTAGCCAAATATTGTACTCAAGTAAGAGTATTGTTGCCTTAAAACAATATAACTCAAGTAAAAGTACAATTTATCCAAAAAGCTACTCAAGTAAATGTAACTGAGTAAATGTAACTAGTTACTACCCATCTCTGCTTGTGAGCCATTTCTAATTCACTATAGAGTGACAGTTAATGTAATTTTCTCAAATATTCAATTAGCATTGTCAAATGCTTACAATTTTGTCTATATATATATATATAAAATAAATAAATAAAAAACTGTATCTGCAGTTGGACATGGGCATTAAATTTGTTTAAAGTGGCATTAAAAAGCATTAAATTAGATTTGCTGATACCTGCAGAAACCCTGGATTAGTTGTGGGGGAAAAACAAAATGTTTAAAAACGTTATTTTTACTTTTGCGGTGGTGTGTCTGTGTCACTCTGCAGTTACACCTCCAAAACGCTAGTCAGTGGTGGAGGACTGTGTTAAGTGCTTTAAAGTTTAGTTCAAATCAAACTTTATTTATATAGTTGATTCAAAACACACATTAAATATGGCTTAATAGAGACAATTTCAAACACAAGTATGCAAATTGGCCTCACTATAAATCGCAAAACTGACTTTATCTGGACACATTTCCCCCAGCAATACAACATGCTAACGTTATTAGCACAAGTCTATGGCATTTTACCCGTATTCATACTCGTACTCGTACTTGTCGTCCTCCGCTTATCCGGGTCCGGGTCGCGGGGGCAGCAGCCTCAGCGGCAGCAGCCTCAGCAAAGAAGCCCAGACAGTCCTCTCCCCAGCCACTTCCGTCAGCTCTTCCAAGAGAACCCGAGGCGTTCCCAGGCCATCTGGGCGATGTAATCCCTCCAGCGTGTCCTGGGGCGGCCCCAAGGTCTCCTCCTGGTTGGACATGCCCGAAACACCTCCCAAGGGAGGCGTCCGGAAGGCATCCTTACCAGATGCCCGAACCACCTCAACTGGCTCCTCTCGACACGGAGGACCAGCGGCTCTACTCCGTGTCCCTCCCAGATGTCCGAGCTCCTCGCCCTATCTCTAAGGCTGAGCCCAGCCACCCTGCGGAGGAAACTCATTTCGGCCGCTTGTACTCGCGATCTCATTCTTTCGGTCACTACCCAAAGCTCGTGACCATAGGTGATCTATGGCATTTTACATTGTATAAATTAGCCTAGTGTCTAGCGATCTTCTCCTCTTCTCATATAAAACCAGGGACAACAGCAACATGTAACAAAGGTAACGGTACATAATTTGGCTCCATACAATACAGCCTCTGGGGGCAGACCCCCCGATTTTTTGGCATTCCGGTTTGATTTGGGCGGAAGAGGCGAATTTCTGTTTCCGACTTCCGTTTATATATAAGTAAATATGCTGAACCATTGCGATGGATTCAGAGTTTGCAGTGACGCCAATTAGGTTCCGCCTCATTAGTTCACCGCACGGACCGTTTAACCTGGCAACAACTGCAGCCGGCTCAAACATGATTGGTCAATATCACGTGGACTACAAACAGCCTACAACCGGAAACCAGGGCTCTTCCGCTCTTCTTCCAGAGGCAAGATCTCTGGGGTTTGCCTACAGACTCTACATTCAGTGAATGTAGAGTCTGCGTCACCGCGATGCGCATTTGGGTGAGCTGTTGATGTAGCACTTATCTCCTTATGAAAGTAACACAGTGATTATTCGACCAATGAGAATTTGGTCGGACGAGAGTATAGCAACCAAATAATCGACTAGTTGACCAGGAGACTACAGTCCTAGGATGAATGGCTCTCGAGATATGTGAAGGAAACGACAGAGATTCTTTGCTTTTTGTTAGAATATTAAGTAGCTTTCTACCACTGCATCATTCATAACATTTTTTGTCTTCACTCTATTTTGTCAAGTTTTGCCTGACCACAATTAACCGTTACTCATTTGACTTCCAGGTGGAAAGGGACTATGACAGAGAAGAAAAAGAAGACTATGAAAGTGAGAGAGAAGACTCGGTCACACTCAGTGAGGACATGATGTCATCACCCTCCACCCAGCATAACGGCAGCTACAAGACTCACAATGAGGAGTACGCATCTATGGGTGCAGACAGCACCAAGTGACTATTACAACACCATGTAAACTAATCCTGCACACACACTCATGAACACCAGATAACCACTCACAACAGCTTGTTTTTCTCATCATCATCATCTCCCATTATACAAACTGATTTCTACAGCTCAGTCTTGGCAACATATGGATCCTATAGTTCAGTTAATTTTGGTATCCCACTTAAAAGGCATATGAGCACTTAGTATAACAGAGACAGCCCCACCTTTACTATTTGGTAGGGAGCTTAAGATTTTTGGGCTTGCAATAGGTGTACATGATTAATGTAACAGTGCAACACTAAATACTACAGGCTCAGAAACTAACATGAACAGCTCAACAATAACTGGACAACAGCGGCTTCCCAAAGTCTTTGTTGCAAAGCTTTAAGGCAGGTGATGCTGTTCCCACCTACTGTATGTGTATGCTTCAAGACCTTAATCCCTTTTATTTCTGTATCAATACTTAAACTGAAGTCTCCTACCCCAGCAGACTAGAAAAATGTGCAGGCCTGAACCAGCTGCAGAGCCTTAGTGACTCCTCGTAATCTGTCACAGACCAGCCTCAGAGGAGACAGTCATGATAGTTGCCCTAGGCAAAGATCCCGCAGGACGAACTTGTTTCACCAGCAATTTAATGCCAGATTTAAGTTGTAGCTTTGTCCTTGGTTACATGAATATTACCTAAAAAAGAGAAAAGAAAAAAAAAGAGAGAGAGACCTTTTTTTTGTGGCCATTCGTCCAGCAACATTTTGACCATACACTGCAAAAGTCGAAACAGCCTGTGATGCCTCTAAGATGATCAGTTTTTATGTCATACTGTAGTATGTCTACCATACTGTAGTATGTCTGCCATTTCCTTAAACACAGTTTTTGTCTCAACAATTTGCAGCAACAGTCATAAAATGTTTGTATCTTACATTATGCATCACTTATTTGTGAGGGTGGAACAGCAAAGTTTTTCATTGGAGGAGAGATTTGTCTTTATACGTAAACAGGCACTACATTCCTGTGGTGCGTGAGAATCTGCAAAAGTAGGGTTCCCAAATGAGGTGAGACATGTTGATGCAGAAACATAAAAAATTTTATGTGCACAAATACAGGCTCTTACAGGCAAAGGAAAGCTTGGACTGGCAGCTACTCTGGATTGCAACACATTTTAAGCTTGGCACACTTTTTCAGGTAGTATTTAAAGGTGCAGTCAGCAGATCCAATACATTTTTATCTCCTCGTGTGTGTGTGCTGGTGTGTTCATACACACCCCCAGCTCTGTAAATGGGAAACAAAGAAAGTGGCTCAGACCAGCTTGAGTTCAAATATTATTAATCTTTCTCCAGAATCGCTGACTCCGTCTTTAATAAAAAAAGTTTTAGGAAAATTACCTCAGTAAATCCTTACTCTGTAATATCCATCTACATCTGGTCCTGTCTGGCTGTTGGGGGTAAAGTAACTTCAGTTTCAGTTGTAGCAGTGAATTATAAGCAGCAGGGATGCTTTACATATTGTCTCTTGGAGCCCCCAGTTGAATCATCAGTTTCTCATTTTCATTTACTATGTAGTGTCTGTTTTCAGAGTTTGTAGCTGTGTATCAGTTGCAATTTGTCAGAACATTAACAAAAGTGACCACTGGAAAAAAAATCATTAGATTAGAATTCAGGCCAGTAAAACTTAAAAAAAAAACTAAAAAGGAACTACTGATCCAAACAAAGTTCTTAGTGATTAAACCAGATACTTTTATTGGACCAGCTGAAAGGTTCTTTAAAAGGTGAACATTTCATGTTATTACTGACACCTCGTGACTGTGACCGACACCTCTCTGTTTTCCCTCTATTCTTCTGCTCTGGTCTTTGTGTGGCTGTGACGACAGCTTCCCGTATTCTGTTTGCATATTTACTAAGTGAAACATATGGCGCATTGCATATTTGATTCACGTTTTTTCGAGGTCTGCTGAGTGTGTGGATGAAATAGAAACAGCAAAATAGAAATGATTTGCCCTTTGTGTGGTGTTAAAGGGAGATTTGAACTACCAGGTCTGTGAAGAATCATTTGTTCCTTGTTCTGCACCATTTTTCTCTGCATCTGGGAACGGGGACATCCTGCAAAATGTACGCTGCTTTAAGTGCTGTAGTTATGAGAATTCAGAATGGTATTTTTTTCTGTTTACCTGTTGCTAATATATTGTTATGAAAAGATCTTGTTTGGTCAACATAAGTACATCATTCTGTTTTTTTTATTGGGTGTACATTTACATACATTTTTATATTTCTAATCGGTCACGACGTATTATGTTCCCTTTCCTGTTGTTGTTGTAATGCTGTGATGAAGAAAATGTTTTATAGATATAAATCAAGCCTATACTGTAAAAATGATGGTGATGTGCAAAATGTCTGTCGGCTCATATTGCTCAAGAAAGTGAGATGCAGACGAAGCCCTCAGTGGCAGTCTGGATATGTCACAGGTCAACAAACTGCATTCAAGCACAGAAGGGTCAAAAAGTGCCTAGACTAAGATTGTACAGAATATTCTAATAAAATATGGAGACTTATTGACAAATGCAACCTGAATTTATTGTTTAGGATACTAAATAGCTGAAAGTAATGAGATGTTATATTTAAGTATTGTCGGCTGTCTTTAGTGATTAATAGAGTAGGTTGAACATTCATGGGACTTCTGTGGATTTGTCTTTAATTTTAATTTTTTCTTGTCATTTTTGGAGTTCAGTTTTCAGTATTGTGATTGTGTTGAAATGTATCTGCAAACTGGCCCCAGATTAGAGACTTAAATTCCACCCTTGGCTTTTACAAACCTGATTTAATGGTTTTTATTTTCCAGCTTTTTTATGTACACAAGGCTTCAGATTGAAGTGGTGAACTCGTGAAAAAGTTTAACAATTTAAAAAAAAAATGCATTTCCAACACAATGGATAGTACGTAAAGAATTTTATTTTTTATATCCATATGTCCACTATGTACGGTAAACACTGTAGAAGCAACTCATGGTTTGCTCCTGGGGGATTGGGCACTTGATATCTGTGTTTGGGACTTGATGTAAAGATTTGGTAACTGTTTTTGAAGAGCTTGGATGTGTGTATGTGGTCCTCCTCAGTTTGAAACTAACGTTACATTTGATCTGTTTCCAAAAACACTCAGTAAAGAGACTTTTCATGCAGTTATTTTGTTTCAGTGTTCTTGTTGTGTCATACCGCCAAGTATGATTGCTGATGATTCCCAGAGACTCTTTGCTTGGCACAACAGGGTTTTAGAAGTCTGACACCCTCTCACATCTTAAAAAATGTGAGGTTTTAGTCATAGTCTAAAAGATTTGCAAAGACAGGGTTTTGCAGGGTTACTATTTAGAAGACTACAACTAGATTCCTTAGGAGAATATTTCCCATCCTGCTCCCGGTGAAATAGTACATCAAACTCCTCAAGGACATAAGACATTTTAATAATTCCTTACATGTCAGCAAAAACATATCATAAAACTTCAATTAAAAGCCTAGTCCCAATCAAACGCCCAGTTCTTTTTACTAGCCCGTTGTGGCTACACATTTTGACAAATAATGGTCTGTATTCACAAACATTCTGACAAAACTCTGAGAGCTCCTAACTTAGTCAACAGGTTGTTAGCTACCCACTTAAGATAACGTTAGCTGTTTAAATCCCATTTACAAATATATATGTTTAAACTTTTGTCAAAATGGAGACGCTACACATTGTTAGCTCAGTTAGATTCTCCACAATTCAATCGTTCAGTTCAATTTACTGGAACCATGAGCACCAAAGAATACCGTAATTCATTCAGCTTTACTGGCACAGGTGTCATAAAGTCAGAATATGTGTCAATTCCTAAGAACTAAGAGCCTGTTCTATATATAAGCCTGTTACAGTTTTTCTCGATTGTTTACACACATTTTCTGAAAGCATGCCTTATACTCTCAGAACTCTACACACAAATCAAAAAACACACACACAATGGGCAAAACCCCTCAATTCCCCTGCAAAATGAAACTTTACATTCAAAACAATGTTTTTTCTTTTCAAAATGGTATTTTGTTTTCAAATGACACACACAAACCATCATATGAATAGACATTTATAAGAACCAGTTGAACACTGATGTGCTCAATGTAAAACACTATGATGAATGGAAAACACTTCTTCTCCATTCATCATAATGACTTAGGCCTTTTTTTTGTTCAGTGTTACACTTACTACAGACAGTACATACATAAGTACATATTAAAAATATAGATATAATAAAAATATTTTAGAATATTGTTTTTATACTCAGAACACACAGATACACGGTAACAAATATATTTTATTTTTCCCACAAAAACAATGTACACAGTGTACTTCCCAACCAACACAAAGTTGCACATACAGTGGTCTACATACAAAACAACAGAAGAATTTACTGTATACAGTTACAGTAAAAAAAAACAAAAAAACTATGCTGCATCCTCTCTTCTGTTTCGGTCTGGCCACAGCACCTCATCCACATAACAAGCAATGTTTTCCCTGGCCAAGCAGCGGGGGAAATATCGCCTAGCATGACGAATCCAGCCATGAAAAGCATCAACTGCTATATCTCCACATGCGTCTACCATAGCTTGGAGAAGGGGTTTGTGGATTTCGGTCATACACTTTCCATCTCCAGGCAGAAAAAGTGGCTCGGATCTCATCGGAGATTACGGTCCTTGGCCTTCCTCGTCCTCGTCCTCCCCGTCCTCCTCCTCTTACTCTCACTCCTCTGGCTCTGGATCTGCCTCTGTTTCCAATGTTGGCATCCATTGCTCCAAAACAGAAGAGCTCACCTGTTGCCCTTTTATGCTAAAGCTCTGATTGCTAATTGTAAAACTGTGTGACAGGTGTTTGCCCATGTGATGAGTCAGTGTGCATAGTAGGGCAATTAACTTTAGAATTTTGAATGACAGTGTGTTCTTTTCTTCATGAAAATTGTGCCAAATGCAGAGAAATGTGTGTAGTGTTTTGAAAAAAGTTTGTTTTAGAACTGCAATTTGAGTGTAAAGCAGGAATTGTGCTTGTAGTTTAGCAGAATTGGTTCAGGGGGTTGGTGCATGAGTTACATGTTGTGGTCATTGTGTCTCAAGTACCAGTATTTGTGTGTAAACAATTGAGAAAAACTGTAAGTTCAGTGACTTAAGCAAATAATAACCCAGGCTTCTAATTGAAGTTTTATGGTAACTCTAGAAAGACAAGATAAAATGTGTCATATGTCAACAGTATTCTTGTCAGGCATCAAAATGTATTTGTTTACAACCTTTAAACTTTGGATTTTGTCGTTCCAACTCATTGTCAGACTCTGTTGGTCAGCTGTACTATTTTAGTGCAAGGAAACTGAGAATGAGAGGCAATTCAAATTTCTTACTAAACTAAGTGCTGGTGGGTGGATCGGATACATGCCAATTTAAACACCGACTCTTGTTCACTCCATTACTATAGGTTTCTCCTTCTTTTCCACAGTTCAAGAGAACTGAGACTTGTTCACATTCGTGCGTCTCCCTGGAGTCTCCTCCATGTTTACTGACTACTATTTTGCTGCTTCCTGTTTGGTGCTGGAGATGCAGCTATTAGTTGTTAACAATGTTTACGTCACTGAATTTCACAATTAGCATGAGCCAAGACTAAAAATGTACAACAATAATAAATGTTTGATTTTATCAGAACATCAAGATGGGAAAAAGACAGACTCAAGGCAGCTTGTACTGAGTTTTATGACCACCTACCAAATAATTGATATCACCCGAGTGTGCACAAACTGAGGTAAAACTCGTGATTTTATTACAACACTGAAAATTTGTCTGCAAGTGTGAAATAGCTCGAAAAGTTGTTTGGTGGAAGGCCAGCATTAATGCACTTGCTGCAACTTGACAAAGAGGTGTTTCACTGTGAGCGATATATCTCAATGACAACTTGTGGATAGATTTCCATTAAATTTTGTGCAGAAATTCATGGTCCCCAGAGGATGGATCCTACTTTGGTGATCCCCAGTTTATTCCTCTTGGGTCACCATGATGTTGACTTTTTTTCAGTTAAATATCTCCACAGCTATTGGTTGGATAGACCTGTTTTTATTTGTTTATGTTTTTTTTTTGTTTTTTTTTGATGGAAGACAATTTGACATGAAATGCATGGGTGTTAATAATAAAAAAGGATGATGGCTGAATTCCATACAGCTGTTTTGGTTTTAAGACCCTAGTATTGTGTGTGCTGGCTCACTAGATTCCTGCAGTCTGTTGCATCAGCTACACGAAAGTTCACTCTGAAATTGCAGTCCACACTAAACGTTACATTGAAACTAGTTAGACTGGTCGTAAAGCTGTGTCTGTGTTTGGTTGTATCAAGGAGATGTAAGGTTAATCTTAGCTACTGTGGCGTAAAGTCCACACTAACCAAAATATTGTCACAGAAAATGAAGTTTTCACTTCCTGTGGCCAATCAGTAAAAAGCACTATTCTAACAGACGAAAATAGCTGACGTTCATTACCAGATAACAACAAAAAGGTACATAAAGGGGGACAAAGCATTACGATTATGTGATAACACTACAACAACTGCGACTGATGACGTTGTTGGAACAAACACATAATGATAACCTACACTGGCAACTGTTGTAAATTAGTAGTTGTTAATTAGAAAGTTATCTAACCCTATATATTTACTTGCCAATGTGGCACAGAGGATATTTATATGTGATTTCCCGCTTACTTATATGTGTTACTTTATGCATTTTCCTTTGCATGTTTACAAACACCCTATTCAATTTCAAGCATTTCTATTCTGAAAACAAAAAGCCCAAAATAACCTGTGGGTATAAACTATCACAGAGAATGCATGGCCACTGCAAAACAACCACTATAATTCACTCCTCCTTATCTTTCAAATTATCGCACCTTCCAAAATTATGTGCCTTGAAAACTGGTATTTTATGTTGGACCTTACACCTACTAAGGGCTAGGTGTAAGATTTAAATTGTTACTTTTGTGTATGTTGGTATTTCAGCTGGTGCGACCCTTAAAATATCAGGAACATGTAAACTCTGACCTTAGAAATTACAATCAAACAAGGCTACAATTGAACTTACACATAGCTGGTGCAACCCAGTCCTGCTCAGACTTGTTTCTTGGCCTTGGTGTAACAGAAGACTATAATAGATCTCATTCACAGCAGACATTTTGACTTGTCATAGTAGGATAATCACACGTAAAACTGACTTTAGCAGTGGTTTAGTTCCATTAGGTGTCCCAGTAAGCTATTCCAGTGTGCCAGCATGCACAGTGCCAGGATCTCCCCCAAGTGGAATGCAGCTATCATTGTTATTAAATACACCTGTGCATAGCCTACTATGACAAGTCTAAAAGTCTGCAGTGAAAAAGGTCTATTGTACTATAAAACTTCAAATAGTAGCCCGGGCTATTATTTGCTAAAATCACTGAAATCAAAAGGCCTACATGTGGGACAGGCGTCTTTATGGGGACAGGCCTTTTATTCCTTGCACACAAAACTGTTGCCCAGCAAACATCCGGAAATACAATCCGATTGTTTATTTAAACCAGTATGAGTATTGCTTTTTTAAAAAATAGGCTTCAGATAATATATATCATTAATGAATCATTCATTTGATCTGGCTCCGGCAGACAGTGCATCAGAGAGAGAGAGAGTTACTGCACTCAAGGATTATGGCACCCAGCATACCGACACAACACCCCTTTATCCTGTTAAAACAATACTCACAACTTGGAATAGACACATAATTTGAGGTAGCCAACAACCCGGTTTTGTACATCCGAATTACTTCTATTAAAAAAATCACGTCTGATTGTGACAGGCATTTAAATTTTCAAATGTGTAGCTAAGCCGGGCTAGTAAAAGGGACTGGGTGTTTAATTGGGACTAGGCTTTTAATTGAAGTTTTATGGTAAGTACCAAAAATGAGGACGGAGATGTATTAAGTCCGACGACTGCATTACAAAGTTTTAAACCAACACATTAATGCTCACTAATGTTCCCTTGTTTGTAACCTTACAAACAAGGGAAACGGTTGCACTACTCTTGCAACAGTAGTCTGCAACTGTAACACAGTCAGCGCACTATGTTGGCAACTTGTCTGTGTTGATTGTATGTATGTATGTATGTATGTGAATATTGCAGCTGTTTGCACTATACTGCCAAAGACGAATTTCCCTTGCGGGACAATAAAGTTTATCTTATCTTATCTTATCTTATCTTATCTTACTAAGTAGTACAGTAGTACAGAAATGAGTAGAGATGTTGATGTGAATGGACAGAGGAGAATGTTCAAGTAGTGCGGATTTCCCTCACAGTGCACCTCCAGTTCTCTAGGACTGCCAAAAAGATCTCATTTAATTCAAATATTCATGCACAATAGTTCTTATGACCCTGTGTTCTTCAGTCTCAGTAGTCCAGTTCCAAACTGTTCTCACAAAATCAAAACATCTCCTTGCTGTCCGAGTTCGGACTGGTGCTAAATTGCCCTATATAGTCCAATCCTGATTTTACCACAGTCAAGTCTGTGTCCTCTGGTTCGCTTTCCATGGCTTGACTAACTGATGTATTCACTGGTATGCCCGGAGGCATCCCCTGCTGAAACATCTCCATTGTTGTGTAATCACTTGAAAAGGCGAAAGGAGAACTCTGGGGATTTGTCCGTTGGACATCCGGTAATGTTTCTGTGGTAATGTCAGGTGAGATATCTCCTGTTGCATCCTCAGTGTCTCCTTGGATCCAGTTACAAGTCATTTCTGGTGAGTCTACGTCATCTTCTGAGGCGTGGAGAAGCGGCATCATTGATGGTAGAGTGCTAGCAGGGATCACATCTTCTTTTTCTACTACCTGAAGACTGTTTGTGTCCCATTCCTCCACCTTCAGAGTGTTGAGGGACTCTAGTAGTTCCTGAGTGATGTAAAAATGACATCTTCAAAATTAAAAACTAAAAAATTTAATTAAAATAAAATCTTTATTACAACATACATCTGGCAAACAGTTTTTAGTGCAGCAGTAGGAGGTCTGCAGAATGCTGTATGTTCTCATTTACATAATTTGATATCTTTCATTCTGGCTGGTAGCTTGATGTTAAAATTGGTTGCACAGTTTTTGAAAGCACAAATGACACTTACCCGTTCAAAGGGACCTTCCATTTTCTGCATGGCATTGCTGTTTCCAGGGCTAGGTATGCTTGGCCAAAGGATGACTTTAGCTCTAGATAAAATACAAAGCGTAGAGTAGATATAGATATTTACTCATGTTGAAGATGAATGACAGCTGTAAGACAGTGACTGGCATACTGTACCTTTTTATTATCGGAGATCCAAATATTAGCACAGAGGCCACAACTGCGAAGACTGCGATGACAGCACTGAAATTAAAAGATCCTATGAAGTGGGGAGAAGGCAAGAAATATACAAAAAGTAAGGATGTGGGGGCTTTTTTTGCAATTATTAGTATCAAAAATTCAGTTTTAGGAATGATTATTGGGCAAAAGATGTTTCACTGATATTACCTTCATTTGTTTTAAAGATACATGTTGCTTTGCTTCGTACTCCTTCTCCTGCCTGGGTAAAACCTGATATCTGGACTTGATATGCTGTGCCACTCTTGAGGTCTCCCAATTCATAGTTGTTAAACAATGGATCCACTGTAATATCTGCAATCAAAGAGCGACAGTTTTCAGCATATACATATGTAACTTGGACACACGTGCTTTAAAGTTGGACTGAATTTCCAGTTTTTACTATTTGATTATTTACACTTGGCAGAACAGTTGTGGACCATGCCAGTAGCAGTGTGGCTCTCGGGATGGCAACATGGGTCAGACGGTTGGGCCTCAACTTTGATTCAGACTGAAATATCTCAACATTTTACGTGTAATCGTACCAACCTCGAAGTGCCAAAAAATGCAGTTCATCAATTGGCCACTTGAGACTCACTCAAACAGTGAGTCAATCCCCATAGAGTACCATGTTAGAATTAACAACTTTACAGCAAAAATAAACATGTTTACAGCCTGGAAGAGGAAATGGCTTTGGTCTCTATAGCTAATTTACCCTTTCATGAAAAACTGTAGGGGGGTGTAACTGGCTGTCTGTGGATAGTGTCCCAAAAATATTTAGAAAGTCTTAAAAAGCCCCACAATTACATCATTTTATCCCCAGTAAGTTAGCGAAGAGCTTAGCTGTAAAATAGCTGCTCGGCCAGTAGAAGTTAGCCTTGACTTGCGAAAGTCTAGTGCGCTTGCTCAATGGGCCCAGTGATTTGGAAACACAAACCAATGGATGACTTCATGGTGGCTATGTCCATTATTCCATTTCCTCCATTTTTTTCTTCTTTAGTCTTTAGTCTTTTTGTATACATTCTATGACTCGAACTGACATTCATGGTCCCCAGAGGATAAATCTGCATGATGTTGGTCATTCTCTGATGTTCTTAGTCATGCCATCAGCAGGTTGAAGTTTACATTTATTCAGTAAAATATATCAGCATCTACCCCACAGATTGCCACAACATTTTGTACAGGCATTCATGGCTCCTACATGATGAATCAGACAGTGGTGATCCCCTGCCTTTTCCTCTAGCGCCACCATGAGGTTGGCATTTTTTGGTTTTGAGTGAAATGTTTTGCCAACTATTAGACTGATTTAAATTAAATTTGGTACACACATTCTTGATGAAGCATACCTACTCTGGTGATCCCCTGGTTTATGACCAAATATCTGCAAACTAAGGACATTCCCGCTAGTGAGGTAAATTTAATACCTTTAGCATGTTAGCATTGTCATTTTGAGCTCACAGAGCAGCTAGTCTAATTCTAAAACAAAGCACTTTCACATCAGCAAATCCTGTCATCTAGTCAGAGGCATTGTGTTGTTGGGAAGTCTTTGAATGTAAGCAGCACATTGATTATTGCCCATGTTACGCCACTTGTCAAACCCATTACAATAGGTTGCTAGCTGTAGAATTTACATAAGATAATAAGAGGCATAGCTTTAGGCCAAACAGTTATATATGCCAACACTGAGGGTTTATACAGTGTGCCTGGATTGTTCAAACAAACTTTGACAAACAAGTCCCAAAGAGAAGGGATGTTTGCAGGCTAACAGCAGTGTCAGCCAATGCATCAAATGTTGTGTCAGACCACTAAAGAGACCAGCTTAGACCAGCTGCTAATGGTACAGTGGCTTTTTACTGATAAAGTCTGTACAAACTGTCAGCCTTTGAACTTCCCTCTGTTCACAAATGTCCAGAAACTGACACAGAGGGGAACAAACCAGCGGGCAGACAGGAAATCCACTGAGAATAATGAATTCAGAGGCTGTGTGTCTGTGACTTCACAGTTTGCATTTATGGATTAGCCAAAACAACAAGTATAAAAGTTTATGAGTGAGTAGCGATTCAGTTTAAGATGGACAGTGCTTACTTCTCTCTGTGCTCGCCCCCCTGTGGTGGTACTCCATGTAGTAGATTATGTAACCCAGTAGAAAACCTCTGATGTCTTCCTCTGGGATGGACAACCACTTCAGCACCACTGAATTCAGCGTTACATTGTAGCTGCTGATGTTTGCAGGACCACTGACTGGAGCTTTGGGAGCACAAAATCAAGAAGTCAGAATGTTTTGATATGGATAGAATAAAAAAAGGAACAAACAGTATTGGCCTATTAGAGATGATCTCTATCCTTGTTTTAAACCATGCTAACGGTTTAGCTCTTGGGATGCCAGTATTGGTCAGTCGGTCCACCATTTTGGTCCAGACTGAAATATCACACAACTGTTTGATTGATTGTCATGGAATTTTGTACAGATATTCATGGTCCCTAGGGATGAATACTAATGATTTCAGTGATATCTTGACTTTTCTTTGAGCACACAAGTTTCATGTATCTCGTGAAATATCTCTACATCTGCAAAATGGATTATTACAAAAAGCTATGTCCAGACATTCATGTTACCAAGGGGATGAATCCTAATGCCTCTGGTGATCTCCTGACTTCTCTTGTAGCACAACCAGCAGGTTGATATTTGAAATGTCTCAACAACTGTTGGATGGATTGCCGTGAAATCTGATGCAGACATTTGGGATTTTTGTGACTTTTCATCATCAGATCCATTAGGCCAATACCATGTTATGACTCCTATGCCTGTGGGCAGACGCACCATGTTCTCGGGTTGTCCGTCCTATTCTCGTGAACATACTATCTCAAGAATGCCATGAGGGAATTTCTTACACTATGGCACAAATGTCCACTTGGGCTTAACGAGTAAGTAGGATTTGTTGGTCAGAGGTCACTGTGACCTCACAAAACATGTTTTTGGCCAAACTGAAGCATTCATATACTAATTATGACAACATTTCACAGAAATGTCTAATAAAATAAAATGATGAAGTGATGACATTTTGTACCCAAAAGGTCAAAGGCTCAAAAGGTCACTTCATTGTAACATCATAAAACATCTGGCCATTATTCAACATCATAACTCAGGAACAGAAAGAGAGACATTTGGTCAGATACTGAGTTGGTGACATTAATCTGTGCTAACTGTTTAGATCTTCTGTGCTATTGGGTTGAAGGTGTGTGTTGAGCATCCATGTTTTAGAATATGTAGCGTCTCTGCAGCACCACTCTTATCCTATTTGAAGCATTGTCAACTGTCTTAGCTACATATGAGTCTGGACAGACAAAGATGTAAACTGTAACTGCAACTTGACCGGCTTGTGGAGACATTCAACTGCAAGGCAGTAATTCTAGTCTTTACAATGAGCACCAAAGCCTCACAGTTAGCCTTGTTTATTCTGATGACATTATGCAATAGTGGAAAGGTAGTAGGCCCGGGACTTACATCCTTCAATGAAATAAAACTGTGTGCTCCCATAGGTGTTCTCACTGTTGTTGACGCGCTTCATGTTGCAGGTGTCCTTGTCTGGCCGAGTGTGCAGAGTGATGTTGTATCTCTGATATGGCTCCAAAGCCTCTGGGGATTTAAACCAAATGGATTATCTCAGAAGCAGGAAACAAAATATATTTCATCATATATCAAAATCGAAACTTCCATAAATTATGTTTGAATAAAACTGGTGCATGATTAATGTTTTTCACAGTCATGTTGAGGCACTCTGAGTACTAAGTTGTGGTTCAGGAAACACTGGGGTCTGCTTTGTTAACATTTTATTGAAACCACAATCTTTCTCTAACCTGAACCAAATGACCTTTGTTGCCTAAACCTGGCCACAAATGGGACTCAGGACATGAATCCTGGTCTCCGGAAAGTCCTTTGCTTTCTTGACCTGCACTTATCTGCTGTTAAAACATCTGATTGTCATTAACTTTTTTGTTGAGGGTAACATTTTAGTTTTAGAATATCAAAAGTAAAGTGGCTTTTGAGAGTGACTTAACGTATTATGAAACTGATAGATGGCAATATTGGTAATGTGTTACTTCTAGTTAAAGGAAAAGTGTGTACGATTTCGGGGTATTTAGTGGCATGTGGTGGTGAGGACTGCAGATTGCAACCAGCTGAAACTTCTCCCGGTTAGAATTCCTTTGGTGCTCATTGTTCAGGAGGTTTTTACCAGGAGCTGAATTATTCTCAGAGGTCTCTTCCTCTCTGGAGACGGGCCGCTAGCCCAGCACCTGCTAATATGTGCTCACCTTTTTTCCTTGATATTTTAAGATTCAGACATTCAGGAGGTTTTTACCTGAAGCGGAATTATCTGCAGAGTTCTCTATCCCTCCAAAACCCACGGACCTGGTGATTTAAACCAGTAAAAAAAGCAGTTTTTCCAGCTATCTAGAGCCAGTGTTTGGTTTGTCTGTATTGGGCTACTGTAGAATCATGGCAGTGGAATATAGTGACCTCCCTTTGTTGGTATAAACCTCTCATTTTAAGGTAAAGAAAACATAACAATTCTTATTTTCAGATGATTAAATACTAAAGAAAACATAGTAATATTATATTCCATTTCTGCCAGTAGATCCCCCTAAATCCTACAAACTGGACCTTTCATACACACAAGAATCAGCTACATTCTGCATGCTCTTATATCAATTTTGATGTAAGATTTGGAAGTCTGTGAGGAGTGATGGTAGCTGGCTAACATAATTTCATCACAAAGTTGGGTCAAATGTGAGCAGGGTTGGTTAGAATATATGCCAACAATTGGAACAGTAACAGTTGAAGTATGACTGTATTTTGAGATATTAAAACTCTTTTGAAAGCTTAAAAACAATTATCATATTGTTAACTATTATTATTGTGAAAGGCCAATGGCAAAAGTAAGCAGACATTCCTACTGTTGAATTGTCAAAAAGTATTGTTTGGTTCTAAAAATGGGCATATTCATGATTTCTGGTTCTTGTTTGAAATCAATGTTTAAACAGTTTCTATTGATTGCTTCATTATTTTGTAACTGTATCATTTTAGCATTGTGCCAACCAAGTCCCTACTGGGGCTTGGTTGGCACAGTGTCACAACATGACTTTAATCACTAATCAACAAACTTTAGAAAGCAAATGTGTACGTAAAGACATATTCATTTAAAGCCGAGACCTTAACCTTTCATTTCATGCTGGTAGAGTGAGAAGAGTGAGTAGTGTACGAACCGATCCTTGTCTCCCCTACAACCCTCCTTTCACCACAGAAGATAATCTAGTTACATTTTCTTCAAAATGTACTTGGAAAAACAAATTCATAGCATGTAAACAGAATTACTAGGAGACAGGGTTGACCAAAATTTGTGTATGTTTCCACACCTGGTAAATGATATAAAGTCCTATAGTTGTTTGCGTTCTCATAAAAGGACTTGTAGTTGACTTTATGTCCCCTCTTCATCCACTCCACAGAATAGCAGACATATTTTTTGATGAGATTGTCTTTCCAGTAGATAGTTAAAGATGTATTGCTGCGGACTGTCACATTCAGCTTCTCATTTCTCATACCTGAGGGGACAAATTTAAATTTTAAATCTAATGTTATGGTTCAGTAGACCCAAAAGTGACACCTGCTCAGAAAATACAAAAAGTTGACAACTCACTGGGCATGTCTTCTCGCTGTGGTATTGCCTGGCTTACAGCTGGGGAGGTGCTCACGTTGTTAACAGCACTGATGTTGAGATGATACGCTGAATATGAGAGATTCAGTCGGATTTCAGGCTTAGTGACGTTTATCTGCTCACATGGGGCCTCTCCTGAAGCTTTCCCGACTGTCACATAGTAGCGATCATGCAGCTCTTCGGCAGAAAACTAACACACAGGGTCACTTTTATTATTATAATAATACACATCAGCCCCGGCTACACATATGATATATTCCTTGTTTTATGTCATGTGGAAGGGACATTTGAGGAGATACATTTAAAAAAAAACCTACCTTCCAGGTAAAAGAAAGCAGCCGGTGGCCTTTTGCCCCTGCAATGTCAGTATCCTCAAGGCTGACAATGACAGGCTGTGTTGTCAGTTCTGGAAGAGGTTACATAGGTTACAATACATAGCTTCAGCTCCTTTTTCCTACTCTCATAACCATGTAGTGAAGTAAAAGAATTGTTTTTAAAAACATTTATCTTGCATAGTCAACAAAATAGATAGAAACTGCTTCTTTTTTAATGTTAGATTAAGTTTAAACCAGTAAAGTAGAAAGCAAACTGACCTGATGGGACAGTATAGGCTTCACTCCATGCACACTCTGAGCAGGTTTCATTGTTGACACACTGTATCTGTACAGTGTAGACCAGCAAGGAGTTTAGACCCTTCACAGTACAGATCTCTCTATTCTGGGATCGGGAGGATGTCTGTGAATGACATAGACATTATTGAAGGCCTTTTGTGAAAGATATGTAGTCGGTAGTTAAAATAGTAACCTTCAATCTCAGAGGCGTGAGAACAGTGGAGGAAAAAACACACATAGCCACAAATATACTGATACTATCAGACACAATCACACACCCCTTTAAGGTTAAATTTAAGGGGAACTCCACAGATGTGACACATAAAGGGCAGTTTACTCATCTTAAAGAGCACTGCTCAGCTGGTGAAAACAACTGTTTGATGTCTTCTGTCACTTTGGAGTGAGCTTTACAAAGTTTGATAACTGCGTTTAGTGCTTATAAGCTGTAGACTTTATATAAAGATGGACAATGCATCTCCACTTCCTCCCACTGTACAAAAAATGAAGCCAAAATATTGTGTATATGGCCACTGCCATCTTGCGCCAGTGACATAATTTGGAGCCAGAGTCAGTATTGCGTTCCACCAATCCTGAGCAGTGCCACTGACTGCGAGCACAAAAATGGGCACACACAGCTGATGATGTCAAACCCTCTTTTTTATAGCATCAAATAACTAATTAAAAGCAAGCTGACCACAAAAACAAACTATTGAACTTGTGGGAAATTTATTTGACATGTACTTTGTGTTATGGCATTGTCGTAACTTGTGTTTTTCCTAGTGTTTCCTTGTGTTTCCCCTTCCCTATGTTCCTGTCTGTCCTCTTCTCCCTGTTTAGTTTTGTCTGTGTGCTGTGTGCCGTGTCCCGCGCTTGGGTTTCCCTTGAGTTCCTAACAATTTGATCTTTTAGTTTGGCCCATGTTATATCGGCTAACATGAAGGGGACAGGGTTTACAACCTATACTGCAGCCAGCCACAAGGGGGCGATTGAGATGTTTTGGCTTTACCTTGGGTGGGTCATGTTGTCCATCTTTATTTACAGTCTATGTTATAAGCAAACGTGAGCACACTAACACCCTAAACTATGAAGGTGAAGATGGTAATCATTACTATATACCTACTTAACATCAGCATGTTAGCATGGTCCTGTGAGTATGTTAGCATAATGACACTGTGACTGTTGACTCTTAGCCTTGTTTTAACCTGCCTCTTTTGAGTCCATGAAGTTAACGGAACTGCAGTCAGAAATCACTCAAGTATCGCTTTAAAGGGACAGTTCACTAGAAAATCAAAAACGCATATTTTTCCTCTATCCTGTAGTGCTATTAATCAATCTACATTGTTTCGGAGTGAGCTGTTGAGTTTTGGAGATATCAGTCATAGAGATGTCTGCCTTCTTTCCAATATAGTGGACTTAGATGACACTTGGCTTGTGGTGCTCAAAGCACCACACAGAAGGAAGCATTCATCTACTCATGGACGAGATACTCATGCTCATGACAGTGTGAGATGTAAACACTAATGGTGTCCTCATCGGCTGAGCTGTAATGCTAGCTAGCTCAGTGAAGCTAGTCAGTTAGCAGTAGATGCATGCTTCCCTCTGTGGGATGATACAGTTGGCGGGCGTAGAGTGCTTAAGAGAAAAAAGTTCTCTCATGAAACTGCTCCCAACAAGGTCTGTGGATTATCTTTAGTAACCGCGTCATGATTTCGGGAAAGAGATATGACTGTTGAGTTTTTTTGTAGACTTACACATGCTTTTTGGTAACCCTCTGAAAACTGCTTTTGTTTTTCAAAAACCATAACGGTCAAGCTGATACTTTCATATACTACAATCTTCTCAGAGGTGTCAATGATGTAGTAACATCTGCAATATTTTTTGCTTGCAGAAGGAAATATGGTTGTCCTGAAAATCATGACAAGGTCTGTCATGAAACTGCTCCCAACAAGGTCTATGGATTATCTTTAGTAACCGCGTCATGATTTCTGGAAAGAGACATCGCTGTTGAGTTTCTTAAATGTGTTTTGTTTGGCTGAGTGCCCTCTAGTTCCATTATATTGGAGAGAAGGCAGACGTCTCTACCGCCAATAACTCCAGCACTCACAGCTCACACCAAAACAATCTAGATAAATAAATAGCACTACAGGGAAGAGGAAAGATATGTATTTGCAATTTAGGGGTGAACTGTCCCTTTAAGAAGAGATGGTTCAGTTGCAGACTAGAAATACATAAGTACTTCTCTTCTTGTTTCTAAAGGGAGCAAACTTACTCTTTCATATAGTAGGTAATGACAAGTATGATATTTATCTGCTGTACAAGTTGAGAGCAGCATGTGTAGCCAAGTAAAGACTTATTTTTTGTTTCACAATGATATTCCAAGCTTCAAGAGACAAACATGCTTTATTCTGATATAGGAAAGCCATTTTTATCTTTAGTTTCTGTGCTAGAATTCCACATGGAGTTTAAAGTAACACTGACCTCGTTCCATAACAGGCTGCCCAGTGCTTTATATCTCACAGAGTAATCTGTGATGGCCTTTGGTCGCCAGCTTATATTCATGACTAGTGTTCCAGAATGGCGGCGGAAGGACACGATATGCGGAGGACCACATTGCACTGCTAATAAAAAAAAAGAAAGAAGAAGATTCAGTGAGAGATTTTATTATCAAAAGGTGGAAATAGAAATTTAGATAAAGTTTTTCAGAATCTCTCTCTCTCTCTCTCTCTCTCTCTCTATATATATATATATATATATATATTGTGGACTTACGCATTCTTTTTGGTAACCCTCTGAACACTGCTTTTGTACAATTTGCTGATTTGCTGCTCTTTTCAAAAACCTCAACGGTCAGGCTGATATTTTCATATACTGCAATCTCTTCAGAGGTGTCAATGATGTTGTAGTAACGTCTGCAATATTTCCTGCTTGTAGAAAGAGAAATGGTTTGAAAATTTGTCCTGAAAAATCATGAGAAGTGTGTTATTAATATGTAAAACAACATTTATAACTTCATGTAAGCTACAAAGGAGGAAGCATAAAACTTAGTAAAGAAGAAATCCTGCTCACGGTGGTTGTTGTATGATGAGTGTGTATGTCTTTTCTGATGCATGGTTTCCAGGTTTCCACAAACAGTTTACGCTACCACGTGTTTTATAAAAACACTCCAGATCATGGACTCCATCTGAAAGACAGAGGAAGAAACAAAGCAGTGCGCATAAAAGTTAAGTTGTTTTTTTTTCCAGTCTCTTTTATTTTACAGCTGATGATTCAATCTTGGGTGACTCAGATGTGTCTTTACCTTGGTGAATCTCACATTGCTTATATTCAGATGCAATGGTCTTTACACTGCATTTCCCTGGAACATAATATGAATATGATGTGAAACTAGATCAGTAGATGAGATATTATTTTCTCAGTGTGCCATTTTTACAAAAAATGCTTTCACTCACAGTGTAAAAACACAACTCTAAATAAGATACCACTGTTAGGAATGTATTTCATAATATTTGTGGGGGGGAGGGTTGCAGAAAAATTGGCAACACTGATATTTGAACAGCAGTTCATGATTAATAAGTTGAAGTGTTGTGACAAAAAGTACAATATCCTACCTGAATTTGAAGCTTGAGAGGAGAGCGTAGTGTGGTAAACAAGGATCAGACCTTGAATGTGAGTAACAACAGATCGCTTTAAGCAAAATCTGCCATGAATGCTGAATACAAGAAGTTGTTTGAATTATATAATAAAGTAGTTCACAGAACAGTCCCTCAGAGCTTCTAAAATGTAATATGGTAATGGATTTCATTCATTAGAAAGACAAATAAATAGGCTCAAGACCTACAAAAAACATGAAAATGATTCACTGTTCTCCATAAAATGTCTAAAGTTAACATTTATTACTAACAAAAAATAAATTAAAAATTGAAAAGCAAAGACCACTTACCAACAATGAAAAAGTATGAATGGTTTCCACCAGAAGGAAATTTTGGGTCTAAATAATCAAACTGAAATCCACTGCCAACCATGTTGCCTGGGACTGCCTCAAAGACTGAAACTAAGAAGAAAAGAGAGTGGGTTTGAGGCAAGTATCATACCCACGTTCTGCTGCCATTCACAGCTATGATGCACACAGTAGCTGCTCACTGAGAGTGAACGAGGAGGAAACTTTTTTGGGGAGTAATAGTGTCAGCGTGGAGGGGCGGGGACTCATTTTAATACAGTTCATTGGACTCATAGAGAATAAAGTGATGGCAGGTCCCCTGGAGTTTGCAGAAAAACGGTCATCTTCTTTGTACTTCTTCTTTCTGCATAGCATGTGATGTACCATTTAACACTCAGATATGGAGGAGGTGCCTTACAAAGCAAGAGAAGTGACTGTAAAGTAACAGTACACAAGGCTGTCTGATTTATAGAATTTCTCTTTCCTCTGAGGAGCTACTGAAAACAAACTCTCTAAGGTTGGCTGTGACTCAAAGCATGAAGACAAATGCCTCTTTGTCCTGTGATTTCAGGAATCCTTCATGCTTGTTTTGCTTTCAAAGAACTGAATGTTATTTTGCATTTGAAAGTCACAAATTGTGCCACGCTTACTGACAGAGGTTTCACAGGCATTTCATTTTAAATCAGAAATGGGCTAATATGAGTGTTTGGTAACACTTCATAAGTCAGCCCGCGTTTTAGAGTGTACCTCTCGCCCACTTTCCCAGGAGTTAGCGTAAAACTCCCGGGAACTTACATGTACTTTCCCGGGAGTTAGAGCATAATTCCTCCCGGTCACTTACCACATACTTTCCAGGGAGTTAGTGTATAACGACGTGGTCACCTACCACATACTTCCCCGGGAGTTAGAGTATCCCTCGCGGTCACTTAGCACATACTTTCCCAGGAGAGTATAACTCGTCACTTATGTAATTTCCCGAAACTTATGGTTTAATTTCCTCATATGAATCTGTATATGTATGAAGTGCAATAAAAACAAATGCTTTTGCCCTTTGCTCATGGCACTTGATTCAGTCACTTTTATGTAGCCTGTGTGTGCTTCCCTCTATACCACACTAACTTGGCGTTGCGACCTACTCGTAACTGTAAAGTGCTACAGTTGTTTTTTCGTCGAGGTCGTTGCCGTTTGTATTTGTGTTAGTAGTATACTGTATACATTTGCACCATTACAGTTGGTTATGGATATTATTAACGATGAATAGTCAAGCGTAATACAGTGTGTGTACTGGTGTAGCCCACAGTTTCGAAATATGTGTGTTAATAGCATACATGATTTTGTTATTCATAGTTAAGTTGAAAAATGTTAAACAAATGGTTAAAAACATTAACTTTGTAGTTCAAAAGGAAATACGTAGTATTTGTAATTGATTAATAAGCTTAATAATCTCAAGTTATGGATTAAAAGGCTAATAATTCATGATGTGAAATGTAAAGACGGGATGAAGTATTCCATGCTGAGAAAAACTGTACAGTTAAAAGTTATTCATCTGCTCACTTTGTGTTACTATGATGTATTTATGTGATATTGATTATGGCCATAAAACAATTGAAGTTGATGATGCAAAATAGTAATAGCTCTGTTTCTACACAGGTGAGGTTTTTGAGATCCTATGGAAAATTACATGTG
>NC_065514.1:30936199-30991771 GCF_006386435.1 Epinephelus moara
AGTGCAAACTTCATAATCCAGCCCGGCCTCTTTTGTTAGTATTTACTTAGGTGGAAAGTACTGGCTAGTTTCCCTGTAAGTTTTGGGGAAATTACCTAGTACTTTCAGACTAAAGACAGGCAAACAGTGCAAACTTCATAATCCAGCCCGGCCTCTTTTGTTAGTATTTACTTAGGTGGAAAGTACTGGCTAGTTTCCCTGTAAGTTTTGGTGAAAGTACACTGTAGATGTGAGAACAGCACCTACGATGTGGTTTCTGTGTAATTAAATAATAAAAACATTTTATAACTTTTCATGACTCATTATTGTGTATTTTAAGATATATGTAGGCTATATTATTACATGACTGTATTGTTTGTGTTTCGTCCTCGGGTGGCACTACAAGACTTCCATAGATGTGCACTTGAGAGAGGTAAGTTTGCTTTGTACTCCAGCCTGCCCGTTAATTAGGCATTTCGCAGAATATAGACCCATTTCTTGACATATTCATATTCAAACTCATTCAATGAAATGTAAACAAAACATAAATGTTAAAACCCTGGAGTGTGGGTGAAATTGCCTGATGACACATAGGCTACATAAAAGTGACTGAATCAACTGCCATGAGCAAAGGGAAAAAGCATTTGTTTTTATTGCACTTCATACAGATTCATATGAGGAAATTAAACCATAAGTTTCGGGAAACTCCCGGGAAAATATGTGGTAAGTGACCGCGAGGGATACTCTAACTCCCGGGGAAGTATGTGGTAAGTGACCGGGAGGAGTTATACTCTAACTCCCAGGAAAGTAAGTTCCCGGGAGTTATACACTAACTCCCTGGAAAGTGGGAGAGAGGTACACTCTAAAACGCGGGCTGACTTATGAAGTGTTACCGAGTGTTTCAACATTTAGAGAACAGTTAGCTCCTATCGCTTTGTATAAATGAATGGTGTTAGGATGCTGTAGTAGAACAAAAATGAAATCTTGGTAGTAAGAGCACGCTCTGTTGAGATTTCCTGTATGGTAAAAATAGTCACAGTTATTTTAATGTGTGTGGATACCCTCATTCACAGCAGACACAATAATAGAAAAAACTGCATCACGTGGATTATTAGTAGCTACTCGTCAGACAAGTATTGTAGTATTTTGTACTTAATATTTCACTTTATTATCAACTATATCATGTTCAAAGAGAAGAAATGCAAACAACTAATAATAATCAATTTTTTTGTCATTTGTTTTGCTTTGTTTAAATGGAGGATACATTTTAAACTCAGATCAGATTTACTACAGATCTTGAGTAGTATCTTCAGTAGTTAATGTGTAAATTATTTCATTTAATAGTAATAGAGAATCCAATACATTAACGACATGTTCAATGCATATAAAAAAATATTGTTTTTTGATGATTTAATGAGTTTGTGTCTCACTTTGGTTCAATGACCTTATTTTAAAAAAAATCTTAAAATTCCATCTACTCCTTCTCCTTAAATGTGTTCAAGTCATATGCTTGTTTTTTTCAAACCAGAAAGAACGCAATGTTTGTGTGTGACTCAAATAATCATTCTCCTTTTTCGGTATCTCGAAAGCTCACTGAATGCATGCAATTCATAGAAAGGAGGAACCCTTTTCCAAGAAATGGTCAGACCTTCTATAAGCACTTTACTTGCTGAGATCTCACTCTCCTTGTTATTTTCACCTCCTACGACCCTGCGTCCTTATATGGGGACATTAAATTTTGAGATTTTTGCACCTCATACTTCATTCTACTTAACTTAGAACTGTTGCCTTTGTCTGTGGACACTTTTCTGTACCATAATGTTGTAGCAAAAGCACAATATACTAATCCATGTAAAAAACAATATGGTGGCCATCATTGCAAAGTCAGTCTAGAACCAAACCCAACACAAAAGTGGACAAGGTACAGAACCTGATCACATTTTGGGTTGAAACCAACTTTTACTTTTACTTTTATTTATGCTTAATAATGTTTGTAGTTTGATATGGCATACAAACATTGGGACTCAATTATTTTATTATCGCGGCGTTTCACATTGTACAACAAGGTGACTGTTCCTACAGACCAAAAAGACAATCCCAGTCTGGAATGTGGAACAGGGAAAATTCATATAGAGTTTCAAAACGAACAAATCACACTCACAAAAATAAACCCAGTGTCCCCATATGAGGACATCATTTTTTCCCCCAAAACTATACTGTTCAATAACAATACTTGTTTTTTATATTCATATATACTTACCAGGTCCTTAAATTCCCAGATAGCTAGATGAAATTAAACAATGCATATCAAACAAAAGCTGGGGTCTCAGGAGGTTAAAGCCCTAACTAAAAGGATTTTTGACCAAATATTAAAGTCCTCCTCCACCTGAAATGTGTTTTTCTTATTGTTACTTCAGTTGGATGTTTGACCTTCACTGTGCAGAGGGATATGTGTGCAGAGTTTGACACTAGAAGGCTGTTTTCTCATTCATCTGCTGAAGATGTGCACACCTTTAATCATACAGGCATGGTTTCTATTCCAGTGTTCAAACACTGAGACTGGTCTTTTCAGTGAAGCAGGATACATTTCATATGCAGCAGTTAAACCGTTGAAGTGAAACATATTTGCATATTCATAGATCCAGGATTTTAGGAGTTTTACTGTAGTTAAAGGTCCAGTGTAGGATTTAGGGGGATATACTGGCAGACATAGAATAGAATATAATAACTATGTTTTCCTCAGTGTATAATCATCTGGAAAAAGAATTGTTGTGTTTTTGTTGTGGACCAGTTTATATCTACATAGGGAGCAGGTCCTTGTCTACAGAGATTGCGATAATGCACCACCATGTTTCTTCAGTGGCCCAGAATGGACAAATCAAATACTGGCTGTAAATAGAGCCACTCACCCTTTTCCATTTTTCCGTAGGCCACCATAGTAAGCAGCCCCTCTGCAATGGGCAGCGTTAAAGAAACATTGATTTTTAACAAATAACTGCTTTGTTTAGTGTTTTTACTGGTTGACATTATTGATTGCCTTTGTTTTGGAGAGAAAGAGACTGCTGCGGAAAATTCATCTCCTGATAAAAGTCTCCTCCTCCTTCTGGATCTTAAATTACCTGAGAAATAATGTGAGCACACATGAAACTGCTTTATTCAGTGTTCTTACCAGTTTATATCACCAGGTCCATTTGTTTTCGTGAGTAGAGGAGCCCTTCCTGAACAATGAACACTGAAGGAATACTAACTGGGAAAAGTTTACGCTGGTTGCAATCTGTAATCCTAACCACAAGATGCCAATAATTCCTCCTAAATTTTACACACTGGACCTTTGATTGAAGCTTTTTCCATATCAAACACAAATTATTGTTTAAAAGAAAATCCTCTTACCTTTGGTGCTGTAAATGAGTCTAGATTGTTTTGGTGTGAGTTGCTGAGTGTTAGAGATATCAGCTGTAGAGATGTCTGCCTTCTCTCTGATATAATGAAACTAGATGGCACTCAGCTTGGGGTCCTCAAAGCACCAGAAAAATACATTTGAAAAACTCAACAGCAATGTCTCTTTCCATAAATCATGACCCAGTTACTCAAGATAATCCACAGATGTTGTTGTGAGCAGTTTCATGTAGGAACTATTCCTTCTAACAAACTACACCCGCCAACTGTATCAAAATACAGAAGGAAGTGTGTCATCTAGTATTGAGGAGAAGGCAGACATCTCAAGGGCCGAGGTCTCCAACACCTATACACCAAAATAATTTAGACTGGTTACTAGCACTACAGGAAAGAGGAGATATATGTATTTTTGTCTTGGGGTGAACTATCCCTTTAAGTTCTTGGATAATTGTATGAGGAGAAGCAGGCTGCACCTGTACTCAGAGGTTTTATGAAAATGAAAACATGGTAACAACAAGCATGTGCAAATGCATACGTGTGATCACATGTAAGTTTAACTACCCATGTATTTTTAGCTGCATGTTCCTCCTTCAGTGCCGACGTGTGAGCACACAGGAAGCTCAGTTCTCGGCTCACTGGCTCCACTTTGGCCTGAAAAACATCATTAATGCTACATATCATTATCTTGATCATAACACCACACTTACACCCTGTATCATCTGTAAGTCTGACCCTCAGCTGTTGTTGTGTATGACTTTCATTTCTGTGGGCTTACTGCCCATGTTTTTTTTTTTTTGTTTTTTTTTTTTTCAACAACAAATCTAACTCAGAATGTTTTGCTGGAGGTAGTACGTGTTTTTAAAAAAGCAGTGATTAAAATTAGAAAAGAACATTTTGAAGAGTCTTGCCACAGGAAACACATTTCCGCTAGATAAGTTAGATGCCCGCTGCCTACTCATGTTTTTCTCTCATGTTAATTCCCCACCTTTGCCCTTATCATCCCTTTAGATCAGCAATGTGCTGTAACTTACTTGCATGCTGCTAGAGTTGAAAGATCGTGTGGGTTCCTCTCGTGGCGTTTTGCTTTGATCAGGATCCTTTATTCTTAGTTTTAAAATGAGTGCTCTCTCACAGAGCAAAGGGCTTAGTAATCATTTCAGTAAAATGTTTCATTTCATTTCTCCTGTGTTTACTGTAACATGACGCTTTACATTGTTAATGAAATGCTTTAGGAATGCTTCTGCACAATAAGACAGTTAGTTTGAATTTTATTAAAAGAAAAAGGTTATTCAAAGCAAGATATTAATTAAATGTAATTATGGAAGAAATTAACTTTATTTTTTAAGATTTTTGTTGAACTAATTATGGTTGGATGGAGTAAAAGAAGACAGCTACACAAATTATCATCAAATCGGTTCAGTCACATGTGGTATTTCTAAAACTTAAAATATGATCTCAAGCAATTTTCTGATGGTTTAAACTGCGTGGCAGCAACACAGAACTGACAACAACTTTTCAATAATCACATGTGATTGAGATTTACATGGATGGTCCTGAAAATTAAACAACAAATACAGTCCGAGAGAATCCTCATTCAACTTTGACAAACTACACATTGTTTAAAAGCATAAAGTCTCATGATTGTGTCTGTGAAACCATTATAAGATCACAGAATCACTGCTACAGAAGTTGTTTGTTTTGCATACAAAACAAATCATCAAATAAAAAAAAGATTAAAACTGTGAAAAAATAAATATGTAAATAAAAAAATACAAGATAAAGGCTTTCATTTATACCATTGTTTGTGCCTCTGTAGATAAGCGGTCCGGGGACTTCCAGGGGTCCTTGAGTAAGTGAATCATTTCTTTTCACTATTTAAATCACTAAAGAGTTGAGCCCACTTTGAGAAACAGTCACAAAAGTGACTATTCTGACCATAGGTTTCACTTCCTCCACCGTTATCTCCTCAACTGTTGCTCACAACAAGGTTATTATAGTTAAACTAAAATCAAACTATTAAGTAAAACTAGGTTTGAAAAAAACATTTTAGTTAACTGAAAAAAACTAGACATTAGGAGGAAAAAAATCTGAAACCATATTGTGTGTTTACAAAATAAACTAAGATAAATTAAAAATGTATAGGAAATACCTTAAGTTTTAGTCTTTGTCAATGAAGTCACACTTGTCTCCACAGTAACCATGAGGAGGCACTGGTGCATTAACACTGGGATGTCTACGTGACTGTGAGTCACTTACCTCCACAAAGTATTGTGTTGTATTGTAATGCCTATTCTGAACTCCTTAAATCTTTCCTGTGACAAATACCCCCTGTCACGTAGTAAAAAGAATTAAAACCAATTTGAAATTAATAAAAACAAAACTAGTATAAAACATTTTTAAACATAAAAAGCTAAACTGAAATGGCAAAGCCATTCTAGTGCTTCCTCATAGTCTACTAAACTAAATTGAGAACAAAAATCAAAAACAAGGTAGAAATAAAAAGTACTGAAAAATACAAAACTGTGATAACTGTGGTTGACAAGTATAGAAGTCTAGCCTTAATCATATTTGATAACCTAGATCTTTTCAGATAGAGGCCCCTGAAGTGAAATCTTATTAAACCAGGGTCTGTGACCTAAAGTGTATCAATTTAGAGGTTTTTGACACATGAAAGGTTGAGAGTCACAAACTTACTGACTGTTTGATAGAGGACTGGAGTCCCCTTGATCAGAATAGTAATGACAAGCAACATCTAGTTATCTGTATTCTCTCATTACCAAACAGTACCCCCCTGTGGAGAATCTGTGCAAGTTAGACTGAATGAAACATGAGAGACACATGCTGCATGCATACAGGATTCTTAGTGCTGGGAGATGCAACAAATATGTAAGCATATTTTAAGATTAAAATTAAACATTGGTAAGAAGTTCTTTTTCATAAATAACAACAGGTCATATCTGAAGTTCACTGGTCCTTTTCTTTTACGTGTTTTCCTTGAAAACTACTTTGTGATTTATAGCTTCAGTCAAGACAACCTAAACAAACATGTTAGTGTTTGTCTTTACAAATAAAAAGAAAGACAAAAAATGCTGAGACACAACAGTATTAGTATGCTGTAATTTTCACATTAATAATGGGCTATTAGTAGTGATTTATGGTAACATCTGTGAGTGGATATTTCAGTAAGATTACAGTTGAATTAAAGACACTTTTGGTTTTAAATGTCAGATTTATTTTGAAAGAACAAGACTAAAAGTGTACAGCCTTGCTCAGTGATGCACAGTGGTGCTTTGAGCTAAATGCTAGTGTTACTGTGCTCACAGTGACAATGCTGACATACTGAGGTTTAGAAGGTATATAATGTTTATCTTATTCACAATCTTGGTTGTTGAAATTTAGCATGGAAGCATTTGCCAAGTAGCACCAAACACAAAAGTAAATCTGAGACTGATGGGATCATCATTGGTTTTGTAGGTTTTTGCACATTAACAGAAGTATTGGACACAATTAAATTTTGACCTGATGATGGCGCTAGATGAAAAGTCAAGGGATCATCCTTAGGCCTTTTACTGTTATATCATTCTGGGTATCATTTTAATGTGTCCTTAGTGTCATCCTTCTTTCTTATTTTTTCCTTTTTGTGTTATTTAGGATGTGAATAAAACATGTTTTGATTTGCCATTATACAGAGTACTTTTGTACCCAAGAGAAAAAAGGCAGGAGTAAACAGAGAGGTGACCCTTAGGTATCGCACTGAGCAAATGACATTTGCAGCAGTTTGAGCCTTTCAAAGTCAGCCTAAGGTTTAAGAACAGTTTCCACCGCAAGATATTCTGGAAAACATCCACTGAGAGGGAAGTGATTCAGGCAGCTTGGACTGATCAGTGATTTAGATAATGACAACACACACTGCTGTAATTTAAAGGGACAGTTCACCCCCAAATCAAAAATGCATATATTTTCTCTTACCTGTAATGTTACTTATCAGTCTAGTTTTGGTGTGAGGTGTGTTGGAGATATCAGCTGTAGAGATGTCTGCCTTCTCTCCAATATAATGGAACTATATGGCACTCAGCTTGTGGTGCTCAAAGTGCCAAAAAGATGCATTTGAAAAACTAAAAAGCAATGTCTCTTTCCACAAATCATGACCTGGTTACTCGAGATAATCCACTGACCTTGTTGTGAGCAGTTTTATGTAGGAACTACTTTCTTTCTACTGAATTACACTTGCCAACCGAATTGCTGAGCAGAAGGAAGTATGCATCTACTGCTAGCTAACCTAACACCACTGACCTAGCTAATGTTACAGCTCAGCTGAGGAGGACGCCATTAATGTTTGCATCTCGCGCGAGCAGGAGCCTCTCATCCCTGAGTAGATGCACGCTTCCTCCTGCATGGTGATACAGTTGGCAGGTGTAGTCTAGCAGCAAGAAATTAGTTCCTACATGAAACTGCTCACAACAAGCTCTGTGGATTATGTTAACATGATTTCTGGAAACAGACATTGTTGTTGAGGTTTGCCAATGTACTTTTTGCATTTTTTTTAGCACTTTGAACACCACAAGCTGAGTGCCATCTAGTTCCATTATATTTGAGAGAAGGCAGACATCTCTACACCCGCCAACTCACACCCACAAAGTCTAAATGGATTTTTGATTGGGATGTGAAACTTACCTTTATAAGTGTGAAATGAATGCTATTTCACTGTGTATCAGCTGTAAAGCCTAACTACTTCAAATTGGTGTTACAGATTTTAATAATAATAATAATTGCCCTCAAATGTGTTAGTGGATAGATGAGATGAAAATTGCCCTTTAACCTGAATCAAAAACCAAGGACAGCTCGTTGAGTTGCTTGTTTCTTTTAACCAGTTCCAGGGAGGGTTTGTGTTGATATTTCAGTGACAGAGAACACTTGTCAGTCATGAAGTTGATCCAGTCAACTGCAGAGTGATAATATCCACTGACAATGCCTCTAACACAAGCAAATGCCTACTGAGCCTCGCCAGACCAAGATAAGTAAAGTGACATTTCTAATATACTGATGTTTATTGGATATAATGCTTACGATGTTTACCATTTTAGTTTAGCATGATGATAAAAGCTGTTGATAAAAACTGCTATGAAAAACTGTTGTTTTTTACAGCAGTGTTGAGGCTGGGTATTGGGAGCGGTGAGCAGACATGCAAGGTAACAATTTAACACAGGATCTATAAATGTCAACACTTTCTCAGCCGTTGACACATCACATAGTAAACACCAGATCAAGAACTGGCTGGGTATAATGGCTCAACATCTCAGCGCTTTGTTTACTTTATGGAGCTCAGTGTACCATGACTTAATACTGTAGATAAGGATTATAAAAGGGGGAAGCTTTTTTTAGGTTCATGTGGAGACGGGGCTGAACAGTGAGGCGAGTATGTGCTGTTGACTGTAAACATGTTTGTTTTTTTTTGACAATTTAGGCAGTATGTGTTGAGGTTTTAAAGTGTACTGTTGAACTGTATGCTCACCAACAAGGGTGTTATTTTGGTTTTAGGAGTGACACAATGACAAGAAAAGCTGAAATTGGTTATTGTGCCTTCCATAATGTTGGCAGTACATCAGAAAATGTAAATGCTGTATTAACTGCTGCTGAGCTAATGTACTGACAAACTTGATATGAAGAGTTAACTTAAAAGAGGCTTTGCATCATTACTACAAAGAGAAGTGTACTTGGCCTTATATTGTGTTTTTAGGGTGACTTTGTCACATCTGTCCTGGGGCTACAGATAAAAAAAATGCCTCTTGTCTAACACTTGAATTTACAGCAATGTTTCTTGATGTGCACTGTCCCTGTAAAATAAACCCATAAATACTAATATTTGATTAACGTTTAGTTTTGTGTAACCATTTTTAGATCCCAGAATCACTGTGGCAAATGTTGCTTGTTTTGGAACATAACTGCATACAAAATGGATGGATTTATTAACAAGCCTACTGGGTGCGGGCCCAGATGCTCAAAGTGTCAGGGGCACCCTTGGCCTTCACGTGCAAAATGTCACACAAATTAACATGTACCGACCAGGAAGAGACTCAAAATGACCACAAAGTAACACAAAAAAACTACAAAGAGACACAGAAGGACAACAAATTAAATGCAAAATAGCTGAAAAGAGACACACAATGACTCTTAAGAGATGCGAAGCATCTATGAAGGGATTCAGAATGATTACAAAGAGACTCAAAATGACGACAAAGAAATATAACATGACTACAGAGAGACACAAAATGACTACAAATACATGTATAACAGCTGCAAAGAGATACGCAACACACACAGAGAAAAATGATTAACATAAAATGATGACAAAAAAAGGAAAACACAGCAGATATCCTTGGACAGTTGCACAGACCTCCATATTATAGCCAGTGGTACCCTGACTGCTGTTAGGTACCGAGTTTAAATCCTCAGAGTGACTGTCAGACCTTACACTGGTGCAGTGGGCCCAGGGTTCCTCCTGATGCAGGACAATGCCCAGCATCATGCGGCCAGAGTGTGTAGGCAGTTCCTGAAGGCACTGATGCCATTGACTGGCCCTCTCATTTCCCTGACCTAAATACAATAAGCACGTATGGGATGTTATGTATCGATGCATCTAACGCCACCAAATACTATCACAGTCTGTCCAGGAGCTCATTGATGCCCTGATCCAGGGACGGGAGGAGATCCCCAGGACACCATGTGGGGGCCATACACACTACTGAGTCACATTATGAGTTGCCTGAGATTTCAATTTCTTACTTTGATTTTCAGTGCGATTTTGAATCCGGCCCTCAGTGGGTTGATGATTTTGGTTTCCATTGACTGTTGTTATGTCATTTTGTTCTCAACAAATTATACAGTGTACATCAGTGAAGATTTTCAACTTGAATAATTTGTTCATCAAGCTCTAAGGTGTGATTTTGGTGTTCCCACAATTTCACAAAGCACTGTAAAAATCCCCCACAAAATTAACTCAAAGAGGCACAAAACCATAAAGAGATGCACACAACTACAAAGGGATGCAAAACAAAGACAATAAGAGGCTAAACAACAATAAAGTATTTGTGTCTAGCTCATGGATGGATCAATAAATGGGCCTACTGGGCCTACTGGGTACAGTCCCAGGGACCCAAAGTGTCAGGGCCCCGCCAGGCCTTCACCTGCAAAATGTCACTCAAATTAACCCATGCTGACCAGAAAGAGACTCAAAATGACCACAAAGAAACATAAAAAACTACAAAGACATGCAAAAGGACTACAAATAGATGTAAAACAGTTGCAAAGAGACACAGAGACTCACTACGACTATGAAAAGGTACAACACAACCAAAAGGAAACACAAAATAAGCACAAAGAAACATGAAACGACCATGGAGACTCTAAATGACCACAAAGAGATGCAAAATGACCACAGAGACTCAAAAGAAAGATACGCAAGATTATGACAGAAGGGGCAAAACAACCACAGACACAAAAAGCTACAAAGAGACACCAAACCACAACACAAAGGGGCTAAATAACTATAAAGTCTGTGTGTCTTGTTCTTATGTAGGAGAGGTGGTACGGTCTTCTGCATGTCTGTACCCGGGGGCCCATTGTCTCACAATGAATCAGAAACAAAAGTCAAAATAAATAAATAATTTTTTTTTATAAAAACCATGTTTGTGCCTCTGTACATTTATTTCTATCTTACTCAGACTATTGTCGACGTTTTGAAAAAAAAAAATCTGCTAAGAGTTCCCTTTCAGAAGATCAGGACTGTAATGAAAAGGGTTCAACAACATCACAATAGCTAAAGTACTACTTTATTCTGAGTATCACTGCCATAACTGTGGTGTCTTTTTGGGAGAATATCAATAGTATTGCAGTCTTTCTCTTTATACAGCACCAACACACTCCGCTAATAATAATCCCAGTGGAAATTATGCCCTTGCTTATAAACACTCATCCATCAACTGAGTGACAGGATTAATGTGGTGGGAAATTTTGAGCAAACATTGGCAACCAAAAAGATGTTCTTTGGGTGTAGCCGCTGATATCATATGTGGGTGGAGTACAATACCAACAAAAGGCAGTAATGAAACATTCTCTGGTGGCTGGAGACCTTCCGTGACTAAACTCTTGAACTGAGATGATTGAAGAGATGAAAGCTACAAATAATTTCCCCCCCTCTTGTATGTTGCATATGAACATGTTTAAGACCTGTTTACGAGCCTGGAGAAGAAAATCAATCATAAATAAAGATCTATACAATAAATCACTTCCTCTTGTGCTGCAGTGCCTTTGCCCACTTCCCTTACTGTATAAGCCATGACTAAGTGGTTGAAATAACAGGTTCATTTCTAAATCATCCAAATATAATATCTTTTTTTGTCATTTACAGTGATTTTTGTGCGAGTGTGGCATCATGCAGTCAGATATGATGATAAAACAACCGGTTTCATAAATCTGTTTAATTAATTAAAAAAGATGTTTTGTCAGCTGCAAAAAAAAAAGAAAGAAAAAAGATGGAAGCTGAGAATGACGTAACTCCTTTCTCAATCTGTGCATTGTGAACCAAAATTAAAGATTTTATAATCAGTTATATTGATGCATATAGATGTTGATATTTTGTTTGTGCTTTACAAAAATAGCGAGGTCATATCATCTCTGGATCAGGAAATACAGTCACAACTTGAGAAATGGGTTAAAACTTTTTTTTTTATTTAATCTTGCAACTAACAGAATAATTACTCACCCAGATGGTTAGGAGAGCCTCAAAGGACTCTGGAAGTTGCTTCAGAACAGCAGTAAGTGTGTGTGTTTACATGTTCATGATTTAGCAGTATCCTGGTTATGTGTTGTGCATGTAAACATCATATCCTGCTTTCTGAAACTTGGATAAGGCAATCAGAAGCAGAATCAGCTTTACTGGCCAAGAATGTGTACACATACAAGGAATCTGACTCTCTCTCACATACACACACAGTTCAATGAACAGTATCTAAGAAGATAGACAGAATAGGCATACAGCTAAAAACAAGGATAACAAAGCTGAACAAAGACAGGTAAAACCACAGGTAAAAACGATACATTTAACTATAATGTACATACATGTAATTTAAAAAAATAGATGCGTAAATGAATATGTGTAAGAGGCAATAATGAACAACAATATACAATATCTAGACAAAGGGTAAACTGTTTCTGTAAATTGTTAACAAGAATACAATAGTGCAAGGGTGCGGAGTACAAAGAGTGGTTAATGTTACAGGTTTCATGAAGTGCATGGTCATGCACAATATATGTAAATATGTATGTCTATATACAGTACTGTATATACATAGTCCTAAGACTTGTATTTGTACATGCATAGATATAGATTTAAGATAGATAGATAGATTTGATAAATAAATGACTAACATAAAAATGTGTATTTAAGCCATAATAAATTCATAATTTATAGCAGTGGTGAAAGAAGTACTCAGATCTTTTACTCTAAATAATTAGCAATATCACACTGTTAAAATACTGTACTACAAATAAAAATTCTGCATTTAAAACCTTACATAAAAGTATGTCAGTGTTGTCAGCAAAATGTAGGCTACCTGCAGTATCAAAAGTGAAAGTACCCAAAGCTCTGTTTTTCACAGAGCCATTTTCCAGCTAACACATTTTTTTCACCTGAAAATAAGAACCAATGTATATTTGCTACCTTGGAATGATTCTTTTTTATCTACATTCGGAGCGGGTTCTCTTCCACAGAGTATGTAATGTTTCTACAGTAGCCCAGAATGGACAAACCAAACATTGGCTCCAGACTGGGCCATTTGGGTTTTCATGCTGTCCACTGTAATTCTCCTACATGCTTGATGCACCGGAGTAGTTTCAGTTCTGCAACCTCACCGCTAGATGCCACTAATTCCTACACACTGGACCTCTAAACTATGAAATATATGATTCATAATTTGTAGCAGTGGTGGAAGATGTACTCAAATCCTTTACTTTAAGAAGTAGCAATAACATACTGTGAAAATACTTATAACTTGTGAATAAAAATCTGTTCAAAAGTAGGAGAATTTTGTAAACACATAAGAAAACTTAATCCTTCAGTTCATCACATTTAAAATCATCAAATTTGGAGGTACATGGCTTTCACGGGTCAGAAAGGGTTTTAAAAAATTGTAATTTGAAAGGTAACTAAAGCTGTCAGACAAATGTAGTTGAGTAAAAAGTACAGTGTTTGTCTCTGAGGTTGGGTGTAGTAGCAGTATGAAGTTGTGTTGTAAGTACAAGTAACTCGAATTCATACTTAATCACAGTGTTTGTGTAAATTTATTCTACTTGGTCACATCCCACTAGTGGTATCCTGGTTATGCTCAGTGTTTTTAGAGTACCCTGCCTGTGTTTTTGACATGTAAACATCATGTCCTGGTTTCAGAAATCTGGATAAGGTCTTATAAAGCTGTTTCCACCCCCAAATGAACAATGCTGAAAAAAAAGTCCCACGCTGGAACCCAGTTGACCCCCTGGCGCAGACTGAGCACCTAAAGGTGATTAAAACTGCCTCTATTTGGTTTGGGAGCTGCAGTGATCTGATTGGCCCGCCCCCGCATGTTGTGGGCGGGGTTTATTTTGGGGCTGCAGGCTCCACTAGAGCATTGTGAAAGCAGTGACAGCATGGACTCACGCTGCCTGGGGAGTAAGGCGCCACAAAATCCAAACAGAGGCAACTTTTAACTCAAGTGGAGACCTCAGCCTGGCGTCCACACTGATATGAGACAGGGTCGATAAGTATTTTAGTATCACAGACTTTCCACGACGTCGTGACTTTGTTTTTACTCCGTCAAAAAAGTGGTATCCTTTTATGGGCGCGCGACTGTTAAGGAAAATGAACTCAGTGGACAGGTGCGTTGACAAGTCAATTAAAAGGTACGCTTTCTTTTGACGTCGCTTCTTTAAATTGGTGTCTTTGCTTTGAAATTGGTGGTGTAAGCTGATAAAATGGAGAAAAATTATTTGGCTTGTGAAAGCGGCGAAAGTGAGTCGTCGTCCGGTTCTACCACCTTGTCCGAGGGAGAGGAAGAAATGACGCCTGCCCGCTTACTGGACATCAAAGTTTCTGGAGATGGAGATGATGAACACAACTCGGACTGTGAAAGTGTCAACGAAGTAGAGGACGACAAGGACACACCGAGGGATGAAGGAAGTGAGGAAGACGAAGACGAAAAGGTAAACACCCAAACTGCCACAAATTTGAACCGAAGATTAAAATTTTAGAGTTTGTACGAAGTGTGTGCTCATGTTAAATACAGAGCAGCCCACAGTCTGTCTGTCTGTCTGGTGGTTAAAGAGAGTGGGCTACAGAATCACACAGCGTGGCAGTAATCCTTTTAATCTCTTCAACACCTCTGAAAACAGTATTAATTTTACTCTCTCTGTCAAAATATTTGTAAACAACCACATGCACCAGCTCAGTGTCTGAGCTCACGTTTGGTTAGTTGCACATGTCATGGAGTCAGTGCAGCCCACAGTCTAAGTATAATTCATGCTGTGAGCTTCTTTGACTTCACCAACTCCAGTTACAAGTCACACTCATCAATGCATCATCTTTCAGGACAGTATGTGAAATGCTTCACTTCTAGTTTGCCATATGGGTACTGCCTATACATGTTATTTGATTGCCTAACTGTAGCTCCAATTTGTCGTATTACCATTACTTAACATATAAAGGCATTCCCCAAACACTCTTCTAACCGCCTTGATGAAAAAATATTCCATTTGCTACTTAACAAAAAGATTTTACATCTCTCTCCCCGAAATTGCACCTCTTTTTTCCCTGATCCAAACAAAGATGGTAGCCGGATATGATGTGTGTGTCTTTGCTGAATTTGTACTGCTTGAACAAGAATAACAGTCCAATACAACACATTCAAGGAATGCCAACTTCATGAAGTTTATGTTCAGTTTTTGTTGAAACTGTTTGCTGATTCATTGTTGTGGTTAGTTTGGAGGCTGCAGTTTGTGGTGCTGTTGAATTGTTCAGCATGTTATGAAGAAGTGTTTCTAATGTTTTGTCCGCCCCATTTATATCAATGAAGGCAGGCTAAATAACAGATGCAACACTCACCATAACACAACAGAATTTAACGGCACCACAAACGGCAGCCTCACTTTATCTCTTTAAGAAAATACCTTCATAACTGTGATAAGTGTTGTGAGGGGGACTTATTATGCTCATTGACAAGTTCATACTTGTATTTTGGGTTTCTGCCAGAACATGTTTACATTTTTTATCGCTCAAAAAAACACTTTAATTTTCTCATACTATCTTCCTAAGTTTACCTGTATTCATCCTCTGTCTGTAACTCTCCCTTTTATCACCTGTCTCTGTAAGCCCCTCTCCCTAAAATGCCCAGTCTGTTCTGACTGGTCTGCGTTTCTGGATCTTCTGCATCTGCGCTCTCAGGCCCTGTCCACGCATGTACAAATATTTTTGAAAACAGATATTTTCCCCCTCTGTTTTAAAGAATAATTCTGTCCACATACCTTTGTTTTACAAAATGCAAACACAACTCTAAACGCTTGCATGCACACGGTGTTCACACAGACAGGGTTGCTGCTGTGGCGCTGCTGCGGAGCTGCCTGCTGCTCTGAATACTGTATTTCCCAAATTAAAAGTCTTCAACATTACCACACTGGTTTATTGAGCCGTGCAAGCCTCTGCATTTTCAACTAGATGGTAAATATTTTACAATAAAAAGTCTCATGTTAACAAAAGAATAGATTCTGCACGCAGAAAGGTTGTCAGAGGGTTTTATTTTGGAACAGAGACAAAATTATTGAGTTAAAAAGAAATATTTTTATGTTTTCATGTCTGTCACTGATATAAACATAAAACTGTGGTAAGAGGTGGTATGATGATTATTAAAAGTCACTGACTATTTATGCTGAAAACTGACATTTCAAGTGGAAAAAGTAGATTTTCCGTAGCCGAGCCATGGCTGATCTGTGCTGCTCCGGTGGTCAGTGTGGCCCAGGGGTTAGCTGTCTTTAGCAGTCTACCTTGCCACAACAGTAGTGAAGTGCATTGAGACTACTGGAGACCTCATCATCCCTGATTCCCGTTAAGGATAAAGAAGCTCACTAAAACATACAAGCTTGCGACATGCCAAACCTTTCCTTCCACTCCTCATTGACAACAAATCCCCCTCTGGAAAGTACCCCACTATCTGCTGCTTGGACTGGTTTTGATCCAAAACTACTGTTTCTGGTGGACTTTTAACTGACAAAGCCGAGGTAGAGCAAAGCCATTAGGTGTAGCAGAAACTTTGGCCAGGTTTAATATGAACATCCGACATTCTAACATTGATTATATGTATGACAGAAGATACAGAAACGCAATGTAGGTCCCCTTTAAATGACCTACTGGGTTTTTCAAAAATGGTTGGGTATTTATTTTCCAGAAAACTGGATGTTTAGCTCTGTGACTTGAATGTAATGAGTGGTACAGTACATGAGAGGCCCAAACAGGGGCTACTCATACTAATCTCGGGGAGTAGTGTGAAGTTATTGTGGTGTTTATTCAGGAAACAGATGGGGAAAATGAGGAAGACAAAATTCATGTCTCAGCCATTTTAATTTATATAATACTTTACATGGATGTTGTCTGCAGACTGGTTTGACTGGCTCGGATGAGCACAATGCGGTTTGCAAGGGTGTGTTTTGAGGTTTCAAGCAGCTACCTGACCTATAAACGTCTACCAAATCATAATATCATGCAGGATGACTTTAGGCAGGTGTGGCCAACTGTTATCCTTTCTAAGTCCTATATAAGCATTAGGAGACTACAGAAGCTTGTGCAACATTATCCACCTATTACTCCACACTGTTTTTCTTAGGTGCAATGTTCCCATTACAGCAACAGGTAGCTACAGTAATCTGAACTTTTTGGCATGACACATAACCCTGTCATGAATCCAAAAACTAAACAATTGCTTAGTCATTGAAGTTGGAATTGCACAGACCTGCAGACAGGATCCATGTTGCATTTCCTGTAAGGACACGACAAATAGAGACCAAAAATGAAATACAACTAATTTCAATAATAGTCATGCTTTTGTTTCGCCATGCAACAATTGTTACATCAGTATTTGTAAGCATATCAGACTCTTCAGCATGCAGAGACATCCCCTGGAACAAACCCCCTGAGGTGGTGTCATGTTTGCTAACACTGCAAGCCTAACTAATTCAGTTAGGCTGAATAACAATGTGACAGTCCATTAGCTAAATAGAGCTGAGATATCACAGAAGAATGAAAGGACTAATACTGGTCTCTTATTTCATTCCCAATCAAAGTGAACTATTCTAAACCATTGTACTGGATATATTTGACTGAAATATGCTTCCTTTTTGGACAGCAAATGCAATGTAATTTTCCAAAAATAATTTTACTAAAATTAAACAAAATTTTAACATATTTTAAAAGTAAGAGCCAAAGTGGCACGGATTGGATGAACTCCGTGCCCTTTTCTCCTGTTCCCTTTTGAAATGTCAGTTTGAATATAATTGAACACCAGTGACCTCTCTGACGCTGTCCACAGGGGGGAGATGTAATTTGACCTGTTATACTGCACTGGCCAAAGCACCACAAAGCAGGTAAGGTGACCTGCCAGTGAAGAGCAGCCTTCCAGTGGTATTACTACAGGGTTAATCAGGGAATCCCGACCTTTGACCTATGTCTTGCTGCTGTTGAGTTAAAGAAGGAAAGTCTTCTGAGAACTCGCATGACATCAACTTTCCAGACTTAGCATCATGCGGCATTTCAAGGACTGAGATACCACTACGGTGGTGCTGCATGCCGTTTTCACAATGTTTGTCTAATGCCTATCATCACAACATCTCTCTCAGTGTGGCTGAATCTTTGTCCATGCCAGACATCTGATCAGTCCAGTGTGACAGAGAAAATTATCTACAGTCAGGATGAGATTATCCCATCCATAATCCTTTTCTTACATGCACAAGATAAAATAACAGAAGTAGATTAAAATAGGAAGCATACAGTCCAGATTTATAAACACATTTTCACCCAAGAATCCTGGATGTGAACTACTACTGTCAAATATAGTGCACGTCAAGTTTGACATTAGTGTCAATAGCAGTTATATCTGTTTTTCTTTATTGAAATACATGATTAATGACATTCTGTTAACAGGAGATCAATAATTAAATGAGTAATCGCTCAGTTAAACATTTAAGGTCCAGTGTGTAGGATTTAGGGTGATATACTAGCAGACATTGAAAATAATATAAGTATGTTTTCTTTATTGTATAATCACCTGAAAAACAAATTGTTGTGTTTTTGTTACCTTAGAATGAGCTCTTGATATCTACTTGGGGACTAGGTCCTTGTCCACGGTGATCACCATGTTAAATGGCCATGTTCCTACAGTAGCCCAGAATGGACAAACCAAACACTGGCTCTAGATATGGCTGTTCACCTTTTCACGTCGGACACTGAAGTTTGCAGTCCTCTCGCAATGAGTGTGTCTGAAAAATGCTTTTTTTCCCCCATAATCACTGGGTCTGTTTGTTTTGGAAGAGGAGACCTCTGCGGATGATTCCGCTCTGGGTAAAAACATCCTGAACGTCTAGATTTTAAGTTATCAAAGAGAAAAGGTGAGTGCATATTGGCAGGTGCTTTACCATTCTTTGGTTCCAACTTGGTCAGATGAAACAAGCAATTTGAAGATGTCATCTTGGCCTCATAAAGTTTTGTTATGTCTTTTCACTATTTTCTGCAGTAGGGCTTCAGTTAACAATTATTATAATAATTGATTTATGAGTTTGATTATTGTCTTTTTTAGTCAACTAATCATTCCGTCCTTAAAATGACAGAAAATTGTCAAAAAAGGCCCATCCCAGAGTCCAAGGTGACATCTTGTTTTGTCAGACCAACACTGTAAAACCCAAATATATACATCTTATAATCATAGAAAACTACAATAAGGAAACAAGCAAATCTTCATACTTGACATTTTTGCTTAAAAAATTGCTAAAAACAATTAACTGGTTATCAATCAACTAATTCATAAATCAGCAAATAATTATAGCTCTATTTTTTTAGACTAAACAATTAATCTAAAGGATTAATTAAGAAAATAATTAATAGAATAATCATAATAAAAAATGCCCATAATTTCCCAGAGCCTGTTACTTGTTTTGTCGAACCAACATTCCAAAACCGAAAATTTAATTTACTAAAAACATGACAAAAACAAGCAGAACAAAGTTTTGAGAAGCTGGTACCAGAAAATATTTGGCAGTTTTGATTAAAACAGATAATAGTTACAGATTAATTTTCTTTCACTCGATTGTTGCAGCTCTAGTTCTTTATTTAAAGCTAATTTTACAACAGAGGGATTTGATCAAAGTTGTTAAATAGGAATTTTCTGGTATAATACTCTCATAAGCTTTATCAAAAGCACTGTTTTGGTCCTCCCTTGATACACATGTTTGAACGTGACTTGAGGCTTTATTCTGTTCTTTAGCTGCATGTAGGACTACTACAAATAGTTGTAGGTTTCAGATGATACTTGTGCCTAACACACAGTGAGTCCGGCACACTGCTTGCTAAGTCACACAATCTGCCAGTGTGTTAATCATTGTATTCCTTGTCTATATGTGTCCTGCTGCTTTTATATCCCCCAATAATCATAAATCCTTGTTCCCATACCTCTCATCTCTGCCTCTAATGTTGTGATAGCAGAGTACGGGAATTGCCTGTTGTGTTATGGTTAATCTCACCATTTCCTATTTCGTTCTCTTGCGTTTATATTTGCTGCTGCAACAACAAATGCATTTCCCACACTGGATAATCACTTAAGGTTTGTCTTATCCAGTGTATTTCAGCTTCAAATGCCATACTTTCAGCAATGTATGATATTTCAAAACAGTATTTCCACCACAGTATGATAAGTAATAAAAACTAGTGGGCAGCTTGTTTTGGCATAGATCTGAGAACATCTTGCAACAACAGTGATTATTCCTATTCTTCCCACATGCCAGGTTCACTCTTCAGTCCTGGCAATGACTGCAGATGTTTGTGTTGCAGTTACTTGACAATCAGGTGTTTTCAGTGCACACAGAGTGAGCACCAACATAAACTGAATAGCTTCCTCATGGAGTGAGATGGAAAATGCACTCTGTCATGCACTGCCTGTGCCACCTAAAAATACAATAATAGTTTTTAAGCATAGTGATCTTCAAGCAGCTGTACTATTTTATAAGAACAATGTATCAAATGAAACTGTGAACTCTGATGAACCTCCAGAAAATTAACACCTGATTCTAAGGCCTCACTTGGCTTATGGAGTTTTATAGTGATTTTTAGCTCATTGTTTAGTTGTGCAGTCTGCTATTTCACTGTTTTGGTTCCCTGTCAGCAGGCAGCTGTTTTCAGTGAAAAAACTCTAAAAATTCACAGTTTTCCTATCAAATTTATTCTGTTGTATATTGATGGTTTAGTTGCTTCTAACCCCACTTTTCTATCCTTTTTAAAATTCTGAGCCATCATTTTTATTGCGCTGACTTTACATCCATTCATCTCAATCCTTCGACCAACAGGCAGCTGCTGTCAACTGATATCAACCCAATGTTTGCCCATGCTTGGATATTACACTGAATGATGTACTGTATGGAGCAGTCAAATCATTTACTGCTCCAGCCAAATAACAAATTACTTCCCTAAAAGCAAAATCAATAATGTTAGAGGGCTGTAAAACAAACAAACAACCCACATACAAAGATAAAAGCAAAACAGAAAATGTCTTTACTAAAATGAAATATCAGCACTTCTGTGTGGAGCAGTTTAGTCTGAACAAACTGGCACACTCCTCTGCAGTTGAGTAATGAGCCTGTTCAAATGGGAACTAACCATGTGTGACAACTGGCACTCAGCAGACTGCATTAACTGGAGGATTAAAACAACTAGAAAGCTTTGTTGAACTGAAGCTGCCCTGTTTGGGTTAGTAGAATGCTCATTTATCTCATGGAAGACATGGTTATTTGGTCTGGCTATGTTTAGTTTGTGGAGGGAGATTTGTTTGTTTGAAAATGTCTGTAGGATAAAGAAAAATTGTTGTTTCATAAAGTAAACGGAGGCTGACAGAAGTCCTTTTTAGATTCACATGTTTCATACACTTTGTAATACTACCATAACATTTTTCTAAGTGTGATCAGCGTGACATATTTGGTGCTCATTCTTTCAGACATCTACATCATTCCTGTTGGTGCTGTAGTCTAAAACGTTTTGCAGAATGATTGAGTAGCCGATTGACAGAAAATGAATTGTTATGCATTCACAAGTTTTAGCATCAGTACTGCTTTTCAGTTGTGTATATCACTGTAAATTGAGTACCTTGGGATTGTGAACTATTGGACATATTAGACCAAATTAATAATCTAAATATTCAAAACAAATTAACAAATTCATCAACTTGTAGAACTGAAAAATGAAGCCAATATAGAAGTGCCAGAAACTGCGCTTCCTCTAATGACCACCGGAGGCTGGCTCCAGAAACGAGTCAATCCCCATAGACCTCCCATGTTACAATGCCCAACTATGCAGCAGAAATAAACATGTTTACAGCCTGATTAAAAAAAAAAACAGTTTAGCTCTCTTTAGCTAATTTTCCATTCATGACAACTATAAAGGGGGTCAATTTTTATATAACCTACCTGTTTATATTTTATTAAGGCTTAAAGTTACGCATAATTAAAGGCTGCTTTGAGTGACAGGCTGTCTGCGAGGCATCACCACAGTCTGGGCCAGATCCACCCCTCTTTCCGCCACAGCTCCACCCTTTTGTCTAAATATGGCCACTTCTGGCTCCAAAAAGAAAACAAGATGGCAATGGTTGAAATGCTGAAGTCCAGCCTACTGTGCTGTGATTGGCTTAAGTGCAAGCATTTGTTCGTTAAATCACTGTAAACAAACTTTAGGAGAGCAGGGGCATGAGATCCTTGGAAAAAAAGACAAGTCCACAGCTCAGCATCCAGGTGTATGGAATCTACTGCCCTCCCGCCCTCCCTCTGGTTCTCTGCCAGAGGAGCAGAGCACAGCCTGGATCAGTGAGGCTTTACCAGAACTGGAGGGGTGGCCATAGCGGGTGAAAGGAGAGCCAGGGCCCAGGTATTTTAATTTATAACAAAACATCATATTCTATAAACTCTTTCTATATATTTTGTTTGTAAAAAAAAAAAAAAAGAAAAAAAAAAAGAATAATCTGGAGGCTTTGCTGGGACTGGAGAGGGAGTCAAAGCTGGTGAGAGGAGAGCCAGGGCCCATGAGCATGTTGGAGGCTCCACATCCAGGGGTGTGTGGACACTGGCGGACAGCCCACGGCGGTCACTCGGCCATGGGCATGGACCCCTGGCTTGACTTTTAGCCGCCTGTCTCTATCCCACAGCTCCTAAGCAGCCTCCAGCAGGCCCCACTGACCCAAGCTGTCGGCCCGGTCCATGCCCATGGTCCAAAGCCCCCAGTCCACTTTCCTCCAGTTTCCACATACACCTGAATGTGGGGCTGTAGACTCAACAGACATTGCTAAGATGCAGCGATGGCAGAAAAAACTTTGTGGCTGTGGTCAAAATGGGTCAAAATCAACACTCTGCCTCACATCAAAACAACCAGCTTAGAGTTTCTGGCACCCCCTTCTTTTACCTTCCCATCTTTACGGACCATCCATTCTAGCATCAACTCTTCTATACAGGAGTCTGCACACCAATGGGTGACCAGCTACGTCCATTATTTTATACTGTCTATGGTCAACACATGATGTGTTCAGGCACAGTATTGAGTGCCGTGTTTTGGCAACGTTGAGAGCCCAAATGCTCAATCACTGTAGTTATGTGGTTTACAAAGAAGAAAATGGACTTGAAGCGGAAATATACATTCCGGGTCATGTTACATGCGTATAGTGTGAGTAAAATGCGTCCAGTTATGGTTGCTGTGTGGACCGTTTATAACTGCGTCTCCTATGTAGACATGCCATTATAGATTGATGTGAGATCAGCCCAGATTTGTTTCAAATCACCACAGGATAGAGCCACACCACCAAACTCCAGTGTGTGTTTTTGTTGGTATGAATCTGGCAGCTGTAAGGGAAGTGACTCTTTCTAGATTTGGTTTCAAGGCAGCAGCTGGCCAAGAGTTGAATCATCATGATTGAAATATCTAACAACCACCTCTTCTTCCACATTTTAATGTGGAAATTGCTTTTAATTGTACTGATGAATGAAATTGTATATTCTACTTTTAAAGGCTTCTCCTTGATCTACTGTGGCTTGGATTGTACCTCATATGTAAGTGGCTTTGGATGAAAGTGTCTGCCAAATTAATGCAACTAAAGGTCTGCTTTTGGAAAATACATTTGCCTTTGAACAGAAAGCCTGTGTTGCAAACTGAAGTTGTGGCATTTGAAAGATGTGGGCACTCAAAACTATTAAATCTCCTTACAGGAATTATGGGATCCAGGGTATTTGGGGTGTGACTCACACTAGGGGATAAAAATCAGGATATCTTTGCTGCTTCTATTTTGACAATTTACTTTTAAATCTGGTTCTTACAAGTCCCCCAACTATATGGAAGTGCAATACTAAATGGCTTGAGAGCCACTTTAAGATCAGACCTGTTTTATGCTGTTCCAAAGTACCTTACTGAACATTGTAACAGATTTAGGGTCAAATGTGGCCACTGATCTTGGCTGTATTTGTTAATCTTTTGCAATGGATTGGCCAGTACCACTTTACACACAAGCTGCTTGGGGCTATGTCAGACTTAGAAAGCAGTTCAGTCAGTTTATTGATATGTTGATGGAGCATTTTACCTACAATTCAGACCCTGTTTTCACTCTATTATCCAGCAACAAGTTAAGTATCCTTTACAAACAGCAGGCTTCAAGTCTCTGGAGGTTGTTCTTATTACATTACTGAAATTGATGGAAATCAGTGGCTGACTTGAAGTCAGGAAATGCACAGTCATCAGTTTGAAGTTTGCTTTGGTAAAAGCAAAGGCAACTACTGAGGATGAGCTGTGTTTGCTGCTGGGTTGGGTGTTGCAGAGCTTTTTAGAAGAAAACAATGGCTCAGCTGGCACACGTTGTCAGCGATCATTTTATCTTGCACTGATGTAGGGGCAAGAGAAAAACCAGTAGGACTTTGGTGATTTGACTAAGAAATTGGTGATTCGACTGGAGATTTTTAACAGAGATTTAAATGACCCAATTTTAGTGGGTATTCTTCATTTAATTCCTTATTTTAAACATCCATGTCAAGCCGGTCGTATCCAGAGGTATTTCCTTTCTACCATCTGTCTCTTTGGGGGCCTATTCCCTACATCTGGATGGGCAACTATGAAGCATTGCACCAGTGCTCTTTGTATATCAATATTTGCTTCTGTTTGACAATGTTTAACTCTCTGTTGATGCAGTGCTTGTGTTCCTGTGGCTTGCCCCCTGAATAAGCAGCCGTTTATTTAAGCAGGCTGCCAGTCAGGGTGATTAGAGGGACGTCCAGTGTCAGTGCATGCTTTGTGGAAAGAGGATTAATACAATCTGGTCAAGACTCTTTTCACTCCTGCTGTGGACTCCGTCTTTCCAGGATCCATCTCTGATTTTTGACTCTTCTGTCCCTTATATGCATGCACGTCTGGGTTTAATTAACACCATCTAATATGACTGAGCATTTGAAGTGACACAGGAGCGTAAGGTCGTTGGTACCTAAACAAAATGTCTCTAGGACGGGATATACGTGTAGGTCAGCTTATATCATCGGAGGGAGGTAAGGTAAGTGACAGTTGACACTGCTGATTGGATTAGAAAGTGGGGTGATTCTAAAGTTCCTGTAAATAATTTATTTATTTATTTATTTTTTTAGCTTTTATGTAAAGTGGTATTGACATATTTGTTTGTTTTAATTCCTTCTGAACAATCACACTTGCATGCATACTTACACATAGTGTATGTCCGGTTCTTTTATCTTTTTGAATTTAGTCATGCTGCTTTGAGAAAATAGGAAGGTTATATCTTCATTTGGAGTTTTTAAAGGATACAATTAAGAAAATATTTACCGTTTAATTCTTAAAATTGAGATGTTCCATTTACGAGAAACAAATCTACAAGGCTTGGCGGCTTGTTACATTGACCCAGACTAAAAGGTTTTGAACCTAATCAGTATCAATTATAATTATTTCATAAATGGTTCCTGAAAAATTATAATGAAGTTGTTTACAAATGCATGTTAGTGTGTTTGTCAACAACTAGGACTCCTCCCGTAGGCACCCATAAGGGAAGACTACTGTCCAAAGAAGCGATGTTTGACAATAGAGTAGGACACAGTTGGAATAATATAAAATATGTTTTCAAAGATGAAGGTATAATTGTTGACAAATACTGTACAATAAATAAGACATAAAGATGTCCTTATACCTGCTAACAAATACATTTTAGTATTAATCTAGACAGCATGGTGTAGGACTGTTAGCTCTGTAGGCTGGAATCAAAATACAGCCTGAGGTAAATAATTAGTAAGAGGGTGAGGAACCAGATCAAACTAGGTAATGTCAGTCTGTGTAATACATTCAATCATACACTGTCGCCACAACCGTGGAGGCATTTCATACCAGCTATGAGATTATTAGGGCAAGCTGACAGCCAGATCATTCACTTTCTCCTGGCAATGTTACTGTTACCCATATTGCAGAAATAAAAAAGACTCTTGGCTGAAATAGGAGAAATATTTGGCTTGCAGAATTAAGCTGCTAGTTAGACTTAAATTAGATTGTTGGAAAAAAACAAACTATTTGTTTTAAGTATCATGGTTGAATCAAAATAACCCTGGTTGTTCCCAGATGCACATTATGCTCAAAATGTAATCAGTTGTTCCCTGGCCTAAGGCCCACTGGTACAACAGCTTTGATGGAATGTATACAGTGAATCCCTAAGGTGTCTAAAATGCAGGAAAACATGTCTTCCTTGGTGGAAGACATAATGCATGGTTAATTCTTTACATGCTGAAGATAAGAGATCTTAACATGGTCAATTGTATGAAAATTGGAGAAGGAAAGTACAGCTGTATTCCTCCAGCTTTAGATCACATCAACACAGGAAACTGAATTCCCCTGTGAGAGCACACTAAGTTGAAAAAGTCAAAGCTGAAGATTTTCCTTAGTTAATGAAGGGACAGTGTCAGTGTAAGGAGAAAAATAATGTGTTCTACTAAAATGGTGAGCATCCTGTGGAGAGTTGTTTCGGTTTGAGACTTTCAAGTGTGCTGTTTTCCTGACGAGTAAACACTAAGATCCTCAGTGCAGAGAGCGAAGGCAAGAGAGATTCAGGCCAGAGTGGAATTCGGGGAGAGTTGAAGTAGACAGATGTTGGGTGATGAGGTCGGCCAGAACATAGTTTGCTCTTCTGCAGTTGACCCTGAGAAAAAGAGTGATGAACATGTTCCCTATCTCAAGAGGTCATTAGGTACAGTCCACAAAGCTGTAAGCATTGCATAAAATGACCATGGCATTGTATAATCACACAATGTGTTTGTTTTATATGCTATTATGAAAAGAAATGGTGGAAAATGTCTTGCTGTTTACAGAAACAGCAGCAACAATCTTCTTGTAATGCATTTTTCAAACCAGCTGACAATGAGGCCTTCCTAAGTCCTGCCCCTTTTACGTTCTATGCTCCAATAACAGTTGAGCAAGCTTGGAACCCAACATAACCTTGATTAACTTTCCCCTCTCCTGTGTTACTGTGCTTAAATATGCTGTGTGCCAGGCTTGTCTATGTGGAGGAAAAAGCAAACGTTGAAGAAGGTTAAAAGATGTGGCTGGGGAACTGTCACTATCTTCACAGACACATTACGCTGTAGGCTATATAGAAACATCTTACGTTAGCTAATGTAAGCAAAATGCTAGCTAACTATCTAACTAATGTACAGCTACAGGAGGGGTTAGCCTAATGTCAGATCACTAACATCAGCAAGGTTTGCTTCCACCTTATTTCTGTGGTAGCATAATGAGAGTTGAAAAGGCTTTTGAGTTATCGTTAGCCAGATAAGATCAAGGCTAACATTCAGTTTTTATATTATCTAGGGCTGGGCGGTATGACCTAAAATTTATATCACGGTATAAATCGAATCCCTTCACGGTAACGGTATATATCGCGGTATAAATTTAGGTGTAAAAGTTATAATAGAAGCGTTTCTGAATGGGTTTTGTAGTCCCTTAGCAAAGCTAAATTGATAAAAAAAAAAAAAAACAATAACAAAAGCAAAGATATAATGTATTTTTTAGAGCATTTATTGTGCAGAATGCAGATCTCAAAACTCAAAATTAAAACCCAGTACTCTATGGTGCAAAATGTCCCCTGGGATCTATATCAAAAGGTAATTTCCTTCTTTTAGCAAAATCCTAAATGACTGAGTTGTGTTTTTTCCACCTGGACCTTTATGCTCTGCCATTTCTCCTCTAATCATCACGCTGTAACCTGTGACAGGCTGCTATGATACCACAACTATCACACATTCACATATGGAGTTTTTTGTGGAGCCCCTAGCGTCACATAGGTTTACATTACCAAAGGTTTATGACAAACTCTCTTGCCGAAAACCAACTCCCGTGTGCGCACGGCGAGAGAGGAGAGGGAGAGACGCTGTGCTGCTGCCAGAGGAGACACTGAATGAGTTCCCTCTGAGCGGTAAGTCGCTAAAAGAGTCTGAGAAGTCCGGGGCTGTTCATAAGACATTAACTCACTCACTCACAAGTTCTCCAGCAACACATGTTGCACGTGCTACGCTAAATCACGGACGTGAACCAGCTCCTCTTGCTCCGCTGTCTCTGTGCTCGCAGCCATTTTCACACTGAGGCAGGTGCGATGACGATAGGACGGTAGAGCGCAAATCTCTACCGTGGGCCAAATTTATATAATTTCTACCGTCTACCGCATATACCGTGCAGCCCTAATATTATCTCTGTTAGACTACACGCCACCCCAAGGTAACAATGTATAGTAAAGAGAAACTACGTCAGCACCATGGTCTGTATTCAGTTATAAATACATAGATTAAATACTTTAATAAACCCCAGAAGGGAAATGTGGGCACACACCTAGCAGTGCTGGAGCAATGTTGACTGATATTCTTGTCATACTTGATCTCTGCCTCTTCCTTTTTCATTGAGGCCAGAAGCCTCAATTCGGGATGTTTTGCCTCATACATTGAAGTTAACAACGCTAACATATCCTTCCATCACATGTGCTGGTCCTTGCTGTCTGCATCTTGAAGCCATATTGTTCTTTGTGATGGCTCTGCAGTACCAACTCTAAAGCCTTGCTCAGTGTTCCACCCACAGCACTATTTGATCAGTCACACTGTAGCTGCCATGCCACTGACAGGATGGAGTTGCTGCTGTGGTGTGTGGGTGGGGCTTTGTTGTACGTAAAAGCAGCAGAAATCACTAAAATTGTAATAAACATCGCAATCGAGAACTGCAAGTAGAGAAAGAGGAAATGAGATGGAGCCTGGTGTTCAGTTTGTAAACATGCAGCACAGTGACGATACAGACATTTCATACACCAGACATACATACAGTAATGCAGACCTGCCGATGCTCATTTAACCCTTGTTATACCCATGTATATGAGACAGCTGTCACTATCTTTGTCTCTGTAGAGACTTTAGACTGTATCATGCACTCTAATAAATACAATCATGTAAAATTTTAACTCGTACACTCAATAAAAGTGGTCGCATATGTGACCATTTTGGTCGCAGTTCGGAGGCCTGTGTGCCATGTTTCTTTTTGTCATGCCAGTTCGGAGGCCTGTGTGCCATGTTTCTTTTTGTCATGCCTGTATGACCTATCAATAGAAAGTAAGGGGGTCGGGACTTACTGTAGGATCAGCCAATAAAATAAAGCTCTCCCAGATTTACCTTGTTGAGCCATTAAGCATCAGTAACATTAGGTTCTTTAACATGGTTCATTTTTTTTATAGTTTGTGTCATAGACTAAAAGTCCATATTAAGGAAAATTGCTCTGAACAACCTAAAATGGAGGAGGGGGAAAAAAATCATTTTTTCATTGAAATGCCCTGTTGGTTAATGACATTTCACTCTGTTAGATAATAAAATACCAACCATGATCAGTGATTATGTAACAAGCACCACTCTGCTGTCTGTGGTGTACTTCTGAAAGCAGAAAGCTACAGATTTTGACTTTAAAAGCTGAATATTGCAGGTCTTTGTTATTCAGTGTAGACTGTGTGGGCTGTATCCAAGAAAACAGTTGTTTCTTGATAGAAACCAAACCTAAGTTATAAAGAGGGGGATTCTTGATGGTCCTCTAAAAGCTGTTTCCCTGTAGTGTGAAAGGTATGATTTGATTATTGCCAGTCAACGTTATTCTGAGTTGTTCTCAGAAACAATGGCAGGGAGAGCATTGAGGGAAACAAAGGTCAGCGATGACTGGAAAGAGGTGAAGTGTAAAGCCTCTTGATGTATGGGGTCTGTCTTCCTGTTTTACTGTAAATGTGTACTCATCGTGTCTTAGCAACCGATGAAAGACACTATTAACAATTTGTTCCCACTTGTAAAAGGTTCCTTTCATCCATCTCAGTGAAATGATAAACAACACTTCCTCTCAAATCCTTCAAAGGGAATTAATATCCTGGGGTGTGAATGCGTTTGCTAATTTTCCCTGTGGTACAATTTATTTTTTAAATGAGGACACAACTCTCTTCACCTTTTGTAATGCAGAACCATGATAGGTACACCATAATAAGTAGTATACAATAATATGTTAAATAGATTGTTGACAAAAGTAACAAGAAAGGGATATAAATTGGTGCTTATGTGCTTTCACATGGGTTGTTTTCATAGCCAAGCTTAGTGATCTAGTGTAGACCACATAGAAGCATGTGAATACCAGTGTCTTCCTAGGCATGGACTATTAGAGTCTTTATTACTTGACCTTGGAGACTGTCCCTGTGTGCAGCCTTGCTTTTCTTGCTCTTTCATCCTTGCATTTGCCTGTGTAGGATATACAACTCTTCCTGCTGTTCTGTCCTTTTGTTTGTCAGCTTGTTTAGGTAGCTGTGTATGCTTGTGTGTATATAGCGGTATAGTAAAAAGAGTCTCTTCTCTGTAGCTAGGTGTCTTTCCCCACCTCCAGTTTATGTAGTCTTGGCTGGTAAAGGTCACAGCAGGAGTGAAACTCCTACTGGGTGTTTGCTCTACTTTCTGCACTATCAGTCTTATCCACAGTATGCTGGAACCATTCCTTACATGCATTACATCTTGTTTTCTCATACTTTCTTTTGCACATTGTCTGACTTGATTGTGCCTGGCTCTTTCCTTTTCCTTATTTCCACTCATTCTTTAATGACAGCCTTTTATTGAATCTCGTAGCTTAAAGAGCCAACTATTTCCCTCAGGAGTTGGTAGAGACCAAAAACAGAGCTTAAGGAGAATGTATATTGGACTGAAGCCCTTCTTATACAGTGATCCCGCAATACTGTCGCAGCAAAGACCCTTTATTACACTGGATTTGCTTTTTTACACAGACCCTAACCATGTCGACATAATGCTGCAGCAGTGTGTAATTTTAGATAGCGTGCAGGTGTTCCGAAGGGAAAGGGGCATGATGAGCCTGACTTGAAACACAACAGTGTCCGCTTCTAGTGTGACTTATAACATAGGCCTGGGCAGTGCTTTCTAAAAAATAACAATGGCACAGCACGGCAGTGACAATAATTTACCATCTCTGTTATATGGCGATTGATCTCGTCTTTTGCTTGGAGGGTAAGGAGCTCCCGGGCCTCATTGTGTTCCCAGTTTGTGGACATTTTTTGGCTGCTGTTCTTCTTTGAGTTAGCTGCTAACTACTGGAAGCTGCTTTTTAAATCTCTGTATGGTGGATAGCACATATAAAACATTGTCCAAACATAATACCTGTCTTGGGTGCTGGCTGCCCCTTGCACACAGACATCGATTTGGCGCTGTTATAATGTCCCCTGCCGGCTTAAAGACAAGACAACTCTGTCCCCCTTTTCTGTGTTCGTAACTGTCGTATAGAACATCAAGGCAGAATAACAGTCTTGCCTTTAACGGGCAGCGTAAAAAGTGCTCTTCATTCGTCAGATGGTCAAAATCTTGAATGCTAGTGTTGCTCTGTAACTGCTGGGTGTGTAAATAGGTAACTGTTTGATGCTAAGTTTGCCTTATAAACTTAGTGTTGTATTCACAACTTGTTTCCCCCACAAGCACTCAAAAACATTGGACATTGCAGGTTTAATGTATTAGTGTTTAGTAAAATGCATTTTTGTCATTGATAGGAAGGGGTGTTTAGTTGAACGGATATTGTGGTTAACATGGTGTCAAAGACCAGAGAGGCTTCAGGATGCATGATTGTGCAATCTTATGTTCAATCGAAGTAACATGGTTGTTTTGTTAATATTCGACTCAGTATTCTCAATAGTATGATGGTGTAATAGCAAATAAACCAAAACATACCAGTATAGAAATGAAGTCTCTTGTTGTCACACGTTCAGATTAAGGTCGCCTCATCTTTCAGTTGGTAAACACAACCGACTTTGCGTGTTGTGCAGTCTGCCTTTGTTTTTTTTCTCTTGTTTGCCGTCTTTTCTTTGCTTTGACAACAAAGGATTGTTGGTACTGTCCACCTTGTGTGTGTGAAGCTGAGGGTGTAGAGGAGGATGGAGGAAGGAGGGGCAGGTCAGGTTTGATCTTGCTCTCAAAAGCTCTGCATGGCTCTCTCTCTGCTGTGGGGAGGGAGGAATGGTAGGTGAAAGGGCACTGGCAGCTGCCAAAACTGCAACGTGTGTGCTACCTGCTGCGCACACAGAGAGCTAACTGTTATTGGCTTAGCACAGTGCTTTCCATGTAATAAAGTTGGCATTTAAAGGACTGACACCCACTTTTAAAATCATTGCTTTGGACGAGCAGAAATTTGACTAATATCCTCTAAATGACAGAGCTTATCATGAGCTGCCTTATATGTTGCCTAAATTCAGATATGCATGGAACAGGAAATATGGCCTTACTGATTACCCAGATGATCATTTATAATTGGCATGTAATGATGGCCAAAGCTCAGCCGACCAAAAAAATCAGATGAAACTCTGGCCAGCTTTGGCAGCCCTCCACAGTTTTCACAGGCTAGTATTTCTGTTTGGTGCACCAACCAGAGTCAGGAGAATGAAGGCAAAAGGTTGCAAGGATTACAGTGTTTGTGCAGTTGAGTTTGTTTGTTGTGCTTTGGGTTTAAAATTGTCAGATTATACTGTTTGCTGCCTCACTAGTCATTACAAGTAGGCAGTCTGAATATGCCTAATAGTCTCTGCTCGGAATGGGAAAAAGCATTTTCTGCATCACATACTGCTCCTCAAGTAGCCCTGCCTTTATTTTCTTTCTGTTTTAAAAATATTGATTAATTGATATTCCATGTTTGTATAGTCACGTGAAAAGTAAATGTCAGACTAAAACAAATGGCACACCTCTAAACTTCAGACTTTGACCCAGTGCACAGATAGCAAGATGCAATTGCAGTTATCTTTCTTCCTTTTATGAGTTGAAAGTCAGCTGCTCGTGATACTTACTATTGTGAGATCTACCTGTAAAGCAACCAATCAAACAAAACAGAAACATAACATTTCTTGTCCTGTGCCTTTTGTTACAGGTATGCAATAATCTAAACACAAAAGGCCTTTTTGAAAATTACTGCAAATAATTTTTCTCAAATAGCCTTAAAGGAAAGAGGATGATGAAACACAGTGGAAATATATTGGGAAATACAGTAACTTCTATAAAGCGTGTCTTAACTTCCTTTGTTGTACAAACCTTACAACACATGGTGACCTGCAGTCACTTAGCAGAGCTGCTGTCTTCCATCAGGTCATTGTACATGTGCCAATGTATCATTATGTTGCATGGTGTTCAGACGTTAAGGTTATAACGCCCTGTCCTGATGGAAGATGCTTCTGGTTTTAAACAATGCAACTGAGAGTTTACCACTGATTGTTTCACAGCAGAACTCTAAGCTGCTTATAGAGGCATTGCTTGGTTATTATGTTTGCTTTAAAATGACATAACAGTCTGTCTATTCCTTATTTTGTGATTAATCTGAATGTATTTGCCGTCAAATACCTGGAGACAGTTGCACCAGCTGTTCGTAGGTTCAAACTGTGTTTAGTTATTGCGTGAATGTTTATTAAATAGAGATTAACACAGCAATAAATTGATTGGGGTTGCACCACATAAACTAGTACCTTCGTGCATAATATCTGTTATTGAATATTTATACGTATTGACAGCCATGTGTAACTGTTGTGACACATCTGACATGACATTTGATCAAAATTAAAGATGTATTTTTAAAATTTCATACTAGTTATACAATATACCTTTCAGTAGGGTGTAAATCACTAGTTCCATCACCATACAATATTATATCAATTCTTTGGACAGTGATATGATATTTGCCAATACCACAAAGTCTGCCACAATGATACAATTTTAATTTAATTCAACTGAGGAGTCTGAGACATTATGAAACAATATTATATGCCCATTTAACACAATTGGTTACAGAAGCAGCTGCCACCCTTTTTTTGCTTTTGGCCATAAAAGGAAAAAAAAAAAAAAACCCACACACATAAATAATTGTAAATAATTGCAACCAGTTATTTGGAGATAAGTTTACTTTAAGTTGACTCCACTATCACACACAAAACATGACTTAACAGCAAAAATATTTAACAAAAGTAGAAAATCTAGATCAGTAACAACTGTTAAGGTTCATAGACAAAACAATGGTTTTTGCTAGTCACTGTTATATGATTAAGAACTTGTAGATTGCATAAATTAGCCTAGGTGCTAGCGTACATTCTCATAGCTTAACAAATTACATGTATTATGTATACTTTTTCTCACTTCCTGCTGCTTTAAGTCACTGCATATCCTGACAGAACAGCATGGTTTAATTTCAGTCCACAGCCTAACATTGTTGAAACAGAGCAGCTAAAGTTGCTGTAGCGAGAGAAACCAGTTAGCAGATTGAGATCCCCTGCCAGGTTTGTCATGTTTTCTGACTACTTCATCTGGCTGCATTGTTTAGATATGGCATATACTTCATCTGTAGACCCATCTTTTCTCCAGATTTCCCAATATTTCCACACTGCTGATTTTTTTCTGAGAGGGCAGTAAATATCCTTTTCTTTTGCTTGGCTGCTTGCCATTATCTGCCTGGTGCTGTCTGACCGTGACACAGACGTGCCATGGGAATTTCAAAATAATGGCGTATATAAAGATTATGATATGGATTGATGTTTTCACTTTGCATCAATGATATTGGATCATTGAATTGAGACATTACCCAGATTGTTGGATCATCAAACCCCCACCTTTCAGTAGAAAATTTGTAAATTATCATTTAATTATACAGTTCCAATAGATGGAGTTGGTTTCCTGTTTGGAAACTGCAATTTAATCAAATAATTTGAAACAGAAGTGCAAATGAACATTTGGCTGTGACACTACTTCATCTCAGCCTTAACTGTGGCTAAATATTAGATGGCGGCTGTGTGACTGTTATTGAGTCTAACTATACCAGCTGTAGTGTTCGCGAAAGGCTCAGCTGTGGTTAGACAATGAATTCATTGTAATAAAATACAGTTTTAACAAACACAGTTACAGGGGCATCTTGCAATGTTAGATAAATTCCTCCATTCAAAAAAGCTGTTACAGAGGAAACGACTAGTTTGAAAAGTGCACTTCCTTAACACTTACTTAGGAGTCTTACACTGTTCTGCACAGATGGAAAGTTTTCATTCAGTCCTCTTTTTTATTACCCCAGCATGAGGTTATATAATAAAGCACAGCTGTACGTAAAATGTGACCATGTGCTGTACTGTATGTGCCACCTCAATATAAATAGAGTTGATGACTCTGTTTAGACATAGCTGAGAGGTAGTGCATGTTCCACCATTTAGCTAATGGCTGCCTGTTTCTTTACCTTTCCACATGTGTACATGAGAACTGCAGATATAGTCACAGTAATGTCACATATAGTAGCCTATGTTTCAGACAAACAATAACAACACTGTTTGCAGAGCTCTGTTATATCAGGGTCATGAGATCCTGATGTCTGTTTGTGCTTAAGGTGTAGCTGCAAATAATCAATTGCCTTAAGACTATTTGCTCTCAATTTATTGTTTTAGAAGTGATGATGACTGAAGATCAACTTTATTGGATAAGATTCTGTGTTTCTATTGGTTAAGACAATTAGTATGCACTGTCTCATTCTTGCTCTACATTTTTTGTAGTCATGAGAGGTCAAGCCACCCAACAGTTGATCTCAGTTGTCCTTAATGTTACTGGGATCATGAATCCTCCCAATAGAGAAACAGAGAGTATTTCCTTCCACAGAATGCTTTGAGCCATGTATATCTTTGTATTCTCGGGGAGGGCCTCTTCCTCACAACCGGGCATTGTTATGTGGTCTCAGCTTGTTGCAAGGTCATTATTTTCTGAGAATACTATAGGCTGGTGCAACCTGTTGTGATGCATAATGCATTATTTGTAACTGTTCATATTCCTTGATTTCAACAGTTGCATACTTATTTACTTTTTCACTAGAACTATATGTTTTGCTACTGCTCTCTCTTTGACAGTATTTCTGTTGTAATATTCTGAGTATTGTGACAGAAATGTCCTGTTTCTCCTTGAAAAGCCACAACAGCTATGGGTGTGGCAAACTCATAAGTCTTGGATTGAGAAAGTGATTCATATCCTACATTTTGTGCTAAGCTGTGAGCTGAACATTATTTGGAGAACACCCTGGGAATCCCCCTTCTAGAGATCATATGAGTAGTTGAGTCTTCCCATAGGTTTGCCTGAGGTAATAGATTTGCAGCTTTATGTCTCAGTTATCATGTCTCCTTCTTGTACATTTCTTTCCCCAGATTTTTACTTTGGGCTGTTCTTTTCTTTCTTAAACAAAAATAGACTTGGCTTCAGTGATGCATTTTTTCAGGTTGTTGTGGTCTCTAAACACTATTTCTCATCTCAATTCTCACTCACAACATGTTGGCAAACCACAAATTATGAGCCATGTTTTCCTCTCTTTTTTGTCGTTTTGTGCCTCTGGTCCGCAGGTATCAGTAATTGTTACCATGGAAACATGGCTATTAGTTTTGAGTTAACCTGGGGGTAGGTTGGCTAACTTTGTCGACATAAATCTATAGTTATTTTTGTGAAAGTTTCTTAAGGCATTTGACTAAGCTAAGAGTAAAATGAAGACTGGCCGGACACTACAAGACAGTCTAAAATATATTTGTGAAACCTGCCCCTTGTGCTGATTTCTCTCATTTATGCCTAATCACTGGTAAAGTATAAATGTTTGCAGCTGGTGAGACTATATGAGCTCAGTTTGAATTTCCCCAAAAAAGAGAGCAAGAGTGTCATTTCCTCAGATACTGTACTGACATTCTGTGTCTAAGAAGGCCAAAAATATGTCAAGATGCCTGCGCTAGCATTAATCTATGAAATATTTAAATACACAATTTTGTGTAATTATTATCAAAAATTGTAACTATGGTATACTACAGTATAGACGTGCTAATTGACTAACATTAACCCTGTAATATTACCCACTGCCTTCCTGGTCCAATCCAGCTGTCTCTTTTATGCCCCCATGTCAGCAACAGCTACCCTGGAAATCCAGAGTTCTCGCGAGAGCACAATTTGAATTTGCTCAGTGAGTCACTCTGACAATCAGTAATGATGCTCATTACCCATGACCTTGTAGCCGAGCTGCATGAAGGTGGGCCAGAGGCGAGCTAAACAGATGACGACAGCGCTGCGACGACGAAGTCCGGAATCAGTCAGTAAACATTGCAAGATGGCTACGGATGAACACCAGGTGTTTGAAACGGCTTTGGCCGCTACAATGAACAAGTTAGACTTGGCTTTTTCTCTAAAAAAGGAACAGAAGACGGTGCTCGAATCTTTCCTTTGCAAGAAGAACGTTTTTGCTGTTTTGCCGACCGGATACGGCAAGAGTCTAATCTACCAGTTAGCTCCGCTGGTAGCTAAGCTCTGGATACGTCACCCTGTTTATTGTTCTAATTGGTCATAATGTTATCCAATTGAGTGCAGTGATATTTTCAAATGCATGATTGGTGCCACCCCTCGAGTGGGGCCATTTGCATTACTCATAGCCAGGCCCTAAATCTTTCTAGATTTGGGTCTGGATTTCCAGGCTAAGCAACAGCCATGGTTGTCCGTTCTTTCATCCATACATCTGTATATCTTTCCCATATCTCAAGAACACCTTGAGGGAATTTTCTCAAATTTGGCACAAACGTCAACTTGGACTCAAGAATGAACTGATTAGAAATTGTTGGTCAAAGGTCATTGGGACCTCACAAAACATGTTTTTGGGAAAAAATTAAGAATTCATTTACTAATTATGAAAAACAAAATTCACACAAATATCTAATAGGATAAAATGATGAAGTGATGACATTATATATCCAAAAGGATAAAGGTCAGCTTTACTGTGGCATCATAATGTTCTGCAAAAACACTTTTCTGGCCATTACTCAACATCATAACTCAGGAACAGAAGGGGAGACATTTGGTCAGATACTAAATTGGTGACACTTATCTTGGGTGTCCACTAGGGCTGCACGATTAATCGTAATAAAATCGTGATCTCGATTCATATGCATATGCGATCTAATTTTTCAATGACGGCGATTCTGCCGGCCCCGCCTGTGCCGGGAGTCGGGACATCATCTGCATGAAAACAAGCGCTCCCAACGATGCAGCGTTATACTACGTGATGTAGAGCGACAGCCGGCCGGCAGTTTGGAAAGCAGCGAGACAGGGGGGAAACACACTGCAAACTGTAGCCTCAGTTTGTGCCTCATACAGATCTGCAGGTAAAGTTAACTTAGCGTTGGCAAGCGTGATAAAAGACGGCAGAGAGGAAACCAAAGATTTATTAATTTTCTGTAGCAGTAAACACATGGGCCGATAACAAATGTGTTAACTAACTATGCTAAAGCTTTACAAGCTATTCAGGGCTGCCGACAATAACATTAACATGACAAACAGCAAGGCTACGGCTAACAAGTTAATATACTGACACTCCTCAGACAGACACACACACATACCGAACAGCCTCTCAGTCCTTAGCCGCTAACGTTAGCTCATGTACAACACAGGTACCACACAAAAACTTTTACAAAGGCTCATAATGTGCTTCTAGTGACTGTCAAATCGCCAGCGAAAATTGTTTACACTGCGGACACGGAGAACAGCTGCCTGCTCTCATGGGACAAAGATCCTCTTAGAAGAAAGACGGATCACTCTGCTCTGCCGCCAGGAACAAACTGGGAGGCAAAGATCCTCTCTGGAGAAGAGGGCTCACTTTGCTGCAGGGTTCACCAAACATTTTTTTGTTTTTTTCTTTTAATAAATTGAACACACATTAAAGAACATACAAGATCCTGTGGAGAATTAATACATATAATACAATACAATAAACATTGTCAAATTAAATGAAGGAAGAGGATTTTTTTAAAGGCAAATAAAATACTGGGGATTTATGTAAAAATATACATAGAGACATATAAATAATTATATAATTAAAGATATGTAGGCTATGTTAGGTGAATACTCAAGTCAAATGCATGGTGTTGAAACATTTAATTTTGACTTAATTCCAGGCCTGGAATACCTACCTCAGAAAAATGTTGTTCAACATTGATATTATTGTTAAAATTGTTCAAAAGCTTTAAGAGAAGACAAGAGACTAAAGTTTATTGTTTTTACGGTCAGTGTCAGGCTGTCAGCTGTTGCATTTAAGCTAAAAACAGGAGTGTTCCCTCTCTGCTGACCAGAGTTTATGTGACTTGTATCTCTTGTATCAGGCACAATCATAGGTTTTGTTATTTAATGATATTTTTTTATTATTTATTTATAATTTTTGTTACTTTTCCTTTTGTATCAGGAAATAAGCACAATATATCTTTATGTTGAAAAAAATCGTGAGAGAATCGTGATATCAATTATAAGCCAAAAAATCGTGATTCTCATTTTTTCCAGAATCGTGCAGCCCTAGTGTCCACCTTGAAACTGTGCTGATTGTATAGATCTTTTGTGCTACCAGGGCAAAGATGTGTGTGAAGCATCTACAATTTTACAGACATGGATGTAAACTGCAAGTGCAACTAGATTAGTTCACAGAGTTTTATTCAAAGCTCCACAAAGATGTAGAAGGTAGCTCACTTTGATACTCAGGCATTGGGTTCCTCTCATCCGTGGTAAAGCTTAGTGGTACTTGGTTAATTGATTAGTACCACAAACGTTTCCACAAGCTAATGTATGCAACACACTGATAAAGGCTTCATTTGTTTTTTTTGTTGTTTTTTTTTTACTTTGAACGAAACTTAGAAAAATGTGGACCTCGACTGAAAATGATGTACTGATCGTTTTCTATCTTTTCCTCTAGTTGGACAACATCCTTTACCCTCCCTCAACGTACCTCAGGAAGTCCAGTAACCCAGAGTTGAGTCATGGATTAAGTCCTGCCCTCAAATTTAAGCGACACCTCAGTGAGGATGGAAAACACATTCGGAGACGGAGCCTCGGGGGTGGTCTCACAGGTAATAATTCCATGTATAGTCTTTCCATTTTAGGTTCTGACAAGTATTTGGGCTGCTTTCGACTACCAGATTGATGGATTATAAGCACCAGATGCAACACCACATTATTTGTATGTTTTACTATGAGGTTTAAAAAGTTGCTTCTATATTAACTGCCTTTTTCATTGATCCTTGTGTTCTTGGCATAGGCAAAGTAAATGTATGGAATAAAAGTTTCAATATAAATGGTCATAAACAGCCACAGTTTACATTTAGTTTTTTGCTCCACTTGGGAGGACAGTATATGTTAGCCTGTTGTTTACGGTGGAAAAACGGTTGGTTTTCCTCATATTAATGGCCACAAACCAACGACCATCTATCATTTTTGGATACATGGAAGCTCCTTAATGCGCAATTAATACCCCTTAATGGGTCCAAAGAGTAATTTCATCCAAATGAAAAACATGTTTACCTCTGAGCTTTAGTGATATCCAGCCATGGAGATAGTTTTATTTGTTTATTTGCTGTGGTTTTGATATCACAGACTTGTGCCACCATCCCAGTACAAAATGAGTAGAATTTCAATTGTGGAGTTCAAAGCAATGAAAAATGACTTGAAAAATGTCTTTCCAGAGCTGCCTTGGTAACTCAGGATAATCAGGATAAGCCACAGACCCTGCTGTGAACAGTTTTCAGTGTTTCCTATTTTTTGTGGAGAAAATAGCTCCCTAAGGACGTGCTTGGAAGCAAAAACTCCACTTCAAACATTTGACTGTTTTCAGTTGCAGCAAGTAGTGATAAACACTCGCCATCTGTCACTTAAACCTGGCTCTGAGAAGAAAGCAACAATGACAGCGTCACACTTGGCAGGACATAATTCAAAAGTGCATCACAGATAAATTTGATGAAGCCATTAGGATTACATCATCATCTGCAAACAGAAGAGATGTGACCCAACTGTCACCAAACTGGACATCCTCCAGACCTGCAAAGCATCATTTCAAGATCATATCTTTCCATCCAACATTTGCTACAAATTTAAAGGCCCTCAAAACATATTGTCTCAATCAGCATCTCTTTATGAATGATGGAGTACTACAGGAACACACACTTTCCTGCCAGAGTTGGAACAGTATTAATCATTTCACATGAGAGATTTTTCATCCTCCCATGCTGTTTTGTCAGTGCTCCTCTTGCTGGTTAGAAGGGAAGAGGACACAGTTGGAAAAAGGTGATGTCATATACTTAAGACCATTAATCAGGATTTAGCAGTATTTGAATCAAACTGAGATGACAGCTGTGGGGTTTGAGCATATAAATTGTAGCGCTGTTGTAGTTTTGTGTGAATAAATGATAGTTAGAGATTAATGAGCTTTGACTGTTGCTTAGTTTGCCATGGATATTTGATGTTTGTGAAAAATGCTATTAATTATATATATATATATATATATATATATATATATATATATATATATATTTAACTAGGAAGTCAAATTGAGATTAAAACCTCTTTTGACCCCAACTAAAAGGAGAACCACATCAAATCACAACAGCAACAAATTAGAAACCATGTTTTCAGGGACTCTCAAAGAAAAAAAACTGCACAGTCCAAATAGTTGCAGGTATTTTACTCAGCAACTTCCTCTTCTCAGCTATTTGCTGTTGGCTTAAGTGTGGACTGTGTGGTTAAAAACATCCATTAGGTTTTGAGGTAATGTTTTCGGTTGAGTTTGGTTTGTTTGTTTGTCAGCATGATTACAGGAGAAGCGCTGGCCCAGTCTTCATGAAACCCTTGGAAGGGTGTAGCATGGGGCAAGAAGGATCCCATTAATTTTAGAGGGGATCTGAATCATAGGTTGGATACATGAATTACGTTTCATTTGCTTTTCTAGTTACTTGTTCTACTGTCACAATGACTGCTTTTTGTGTGTGCTCCATCATGAAGCGGACTGTGTTCCTGTGATGAGGAATGTGTAAAGTCAGCAGAGAGCTGTCCCCTCGGAATAGTAAAATTCATTGTGTGAGGATTTGTGATTAAAGTTAGTAGGTCAGTAGCAAATCCTGCAGTGTGGACTTCGAGAATACAAACTACCTGAAGAGATTTACTTTTTCTAGGTTGAGTTTCTATTTGAATTCTCAAGGACTCAAGAACATACAGCACATCCAATTTATATCCAGTTATATCCAAGGGATCTCTGACAGTTGGACAAATCAGGAAAGAGAAGCGCATTGCTCATACAAAAACAGTTGGTTCCAGTCTGCCACTGGTTGTGGAGTAGGTGTCTGACTCACATGAGAATAGATAAATTCCTCTCTGGACAATTACAGCTCCTCTATTGTGATTGCAGCCTTGTTCATTTCCATTTAGAAAATTGGAAGACCTTGGACTGATTGTCTTTTTTAGGGCTTTAAACAGCTTGTTTTTCCCCGTGAGGTATATGTGGAGGACTTTTGCCTCACTGAATAAAATGTTGACCTTTTCACAGTCAATGAAAGATTGTGTTTTCATCTTGTGCAGCTTTGAATGAATGCATTACCCTTTACTAATCGCTCTACATTAAAACAAAAGGATAAACAAACATTAACCTGAAGCATGTCAACTTCCACTGACTTTATTGTGCTGTTAAAATAGGATGAGTGGGAGTGGGTTTTTTTTCTAGTGTTGATTTTAACATAATTTAAGTTGTTGTAACAGTATAGATAGTTTTTGCTTGTAGCTAGCACAGTGCCTGAGGGCACATAAAGGAATAGACGTGCTTTAATGTTAAAATCATAATTTATTATCATAAGATCAAACTTAAAATTGAAAGTTAAAGCTACAGTAGGTAGAAAGCCTGAAAACGGTTGATTTTTGAGTCTCATCTGAGTTAGGTTTCGTTCGTCTCCGCCCTGAGCCCCTCCTACCAGACGAGCACACGAGTATTTTATCCTACTTGGTTCTATTTCTCCCTCTCTGGGAGCCTCGGCTCTCCCTCACCGCGCAGCAGCCCTCCCCATCCCTCCCTCGCAGACCCACACATACTCCCGAGGCTCGGCTCTCCCTCTCCGCGGAGAGCCCTCGGCTCCGCTCCCACGGCCAACCCTTGCGCCCTCCGGCCGGGCCCGGCCCCACCTCACCCTTCCCCTCCCTCCAGGGCTCCAGGGAATCGAGTTCTGTCTTCCTTTTTTTGGGTTGTTTAGCCGTGTAGGCAGTTGTAGCCAATGCTGGAATAGCTATTTTACCTGGTGCACTGTTCGCCATTGACGCTTGCTCTCCCCTTCTGCCGGCGGCACAGGAACGCACATATGCAGTAGAACAGCCAATAGGAACGCAGTGGTCTGAGCTGACCTTTGATTGGTTGATGCACATCGGCACGATACTGATTCTTTAGAGGCTGAACACAGAGCCATGGTGAGGTGCAGAAACCTATTGTTTGTCTCAGACCACTTGATTTCCATTATGCTTAGAGGATATTATAAAATTTTTACTCAATTTTACCAAAACAATGTTGCCTACTGGAGCTTTAAACAGACATACAAATATATGTTTCAGCCTAAGTGTGCCTCTGGATGGTGTATTATGTACCAGGAAACTGAAGACTTGGAACAGAGTGGTCTGACCTTCCACATACCTGTGTTGAATGTAAAATAAAAAGCGTAGGCCCTCTACCCATTTCTCCTGAATACTCCCCTTTCTAAAAGTGTTGACTGGTGCCTGAAGAGAGATTTCCTTTATGCCGGGATGTGATGGGTTCTAGTGAGGAAAGCTTCTGCCGGTAAGGAAGGAAGGACCACAGTTTTCCCTCCTTATCCTGTTTGGTTCCCCTTCAGTTCTCTGGATTTTACTACAGTGATCACAGTGTGACCATGAACAAAGCTGTAGCACAGTACATGTGAGATACAGAACTGAGCCATAGTATTAACTGAGATTTTTCACAAGTTTTCAGAAAATTCTAGGAATGACTGTCATTTGCATGACAGTGAGGAAGAAGACAAGACTTATGGCTAAAATGATCAGGGGCAGTGTAAACTTCTGCAGCTGTAGCTGTTTATTTATTTGCAAGTGTTTTGGAGGCATATCATGCCTTTAGTTGAAAGCCAACAGTGGAGAGATGACAGGAAATGAGAGGTGAAAGAGACAGGGACTGAAATGCAAGAAGGGTCTCCTGCCGGACTCCAACCGAGGAGGATGTTTCCACTGGAGTGTCCCTAAACTGTGTTTTGTAATGCATTTTTAGAAGTGTATAGCAATTACAAAACTGAGTCTGACACATTTGAATTGCTACACACATTTGGTTTGTCAGACAAGTCTGGAGCTAAGCTGTACAGGTGGGTGTAAATTGGTTCATAGACAGTTTAAAGGTAACTAAATGAGAAACAAGAAAACAACTGATGAATGAGGTGAAACAAAATGGAAATTCAGTTGGACTTTCAGGCTAGAGCCACACACTGAAGGAATACATTCTTCTATCGAACCAAGACGTAGCCAGCCGCACAAAAAAAAAAAGGCTGAATATATCTATACATATACATATATAAACAACCATCTATTGGACATTTTGAAACCATACTTTTTTTTGTCAAAATAGCGACACAGTGTTAAATGACCCCAAATAAAATTAATGAATGATGATCAATCATCGATAAACTATTTAGATTCAAACTAGAATATGCTTAAACACTGAGTGTCCCTTTTTAATATCATTTATGTTTTTTAAAATTGTACAAAATTCAAAATAGGTGGTTGTTGATTAACAGTCTGTCTTACAGTCGTGCATTTTACATTACTCTTCACAATGTAATTATTTCTGTAAACAATGCACTTGCAGTAAAACAGCAATAATGTTTGAAATTAGTCATTTTCAATTCAAGTTTTGCTTTTTGATACTGAATTTATAAACTTGCCTTCTCCAGTTTAAAAAAGCGTAACACACCTGATGATGTGTGGCTTTAAGCCATGTGAACTTGAGCGATTACCTTTATGTTCTGAGCGCAGTCTACTTATCTTCCTTTCCTTCACTGTGCCAAGATTGTTAATCCTCTTCTCTGTCTCCTGCAGTGTTTACGTGAACAGGAAATGGAAATATACACATGAGGATACAGGATGACAACACTTCTATAAATGGTTTTACAATCTATGGAGTGCCAGCAGTGCAATGAGATCTGATTCAGCTGAGGTTGCTGATGTTATGTTTTAATGTTAGCCTTGCTTTGGTGTACTGAGGTTTCAGGATTGAAGAGAGCAGATGAAAGCAGCACTTAGTGCCATCTAGCTGCCGCCCTGGGGGCTGAGAGTGGAGAATTTAGTCCAGTTTTACAAAGAATATTCTTACACAGAAAAACACTTGCAGGCAGATCCATTTACTTGCCATCAGCAGACTTTGGAGTGTGCTGGTGCTTTGATTATGTAATGTTGGGATTGTCAGTGATCTCATAATGGGCTTTCCCCCCCTGTGGCCTATTTAACCCTTTGACATCCTGCATGGCTGTACAGGGTCAGGGGCTTCAGCCTTACACTCTTAACAAGAGCAGACAGCTTGGATTAACTTATGTTACTGGAGTGTCATTTGACCTGTACTGTCTCTGTTTATTCTGTCTTGCTATAGGTTGGGGGTGGTGGAGTGTGACACTGTATTCCTTGTGACAATAGTTTTTAAAGCCCTGCATTCAAAATCCTACACATGTACAGAAGTATTATTAGCTAAATGTAATTGAAGAAATGTTTCACTGCTGGAAGGATGGTCTTTTCATGAAATGGGGCTGTCTGTGCAATAGAAAAACACAAATGCTTTTTTTCAATACAGTAAATAGTATGGCGTCCACTTCCTGTTCATAAATTCTTGTAATACAGTCAAACAGTGCACTAGAATATGTTTCTGAAGACATTTTAGGCAAGAAAAAGACAATACAGAAATCAGAACTACTTAGTTTTACATTTTGATAAGAGTTTGGTCAGAGAGAGAGAGAGAGAGAGAGAGAGAGAGAGAGAGAGAGAGAGAGAGAGAGAGAGAGAGAGAGAGAGATCTGGTAAGATGAAGAGACGTGTTCCACAGTTCATTTATATATACTACCCACATTGTTATGATACAGAGTTGTTGGAAAATTGCCGAAGTATCCCATCAAAGTATCAAAAGTAAAAGTTAGCATCATGAATTATTTGATTTTTAATACTGATGAATCAATGTGTAAGCAGCATTTTACTGTTGTAGCTGCTGGAGGTAGAGCTAGTTTTAACTACTGTATAGACAGTTGGGTATTTTAGTCCGGTGGTTCCCAAGTTAGAGATCAGGCCCCTCAGAAAGGTCACTAGATGAATCAGAGGGTCAGTGAGATGATTAATGACATAGAAAGGAAGAAAAAATAAAGTTATGCTACACACATTCATGTTCATTATTCAATTCATCATTCATTTTTTGTTCGCTTTTTTGTGAAATACTGAGTCATTTCACTTCTACTTCTACCTAAAAAAGTTATTCAAATTAAACTATCCGAGATGTAACTGAACCTTGTCCTGTTGTTGCTGTGCAGGAAAGTACCTTCTGCTACCCACCAACCCCCAGCAGGCACAGGCAGCATTGCAGCCGTCATCTGAGATCTCTAACCTGGTCCGTATGTGTTCCCTGAACCTTGGAAAGTCGGACCCCTCCCTCACCTCAAGCCTGGTGAGTACTACTTTGGCGATGACAAAAGCTACTCTCTGTGCACTTCACTGAACCAGTTATATTTGGTAATAGGCAACTTTTGCTTATAACCAAAATGTCTGAATAAATAATATTCAATACTCCATACTAACCAAACATATTTTCCAAGAGGATAATCTTTAACATGTTTCTGAGATAGATGGCCAGAGGTTAAGATGTGTGTGATAGTCCTGAAACTTTAAAAACAGAATTCAAACATAGTGCAATAATACTCATGACAACTCCCATGTACATATATATACATACATACATATTCTTTTCTTATTCTATTCCTACCAACTAATCCCTGCTTAAATCCAATGTAACATACACAGTCCTTTACAGAGACAAAATGTAAAGTACTGCAAAAATGGTTGTACAAAACTCCATTGACCTAAATGTTGAAATTTTTTGGACAATAAAGTGAATGGATCACTGCAGTAGCAGCTTGAGCAAATTGATAAAGGAATAGAGGCAAGGGGCACTAATATAATTAAAGACCTAACAATGCTCATTACTTGTTTTAAAGGGATAGTTCGACATTTTGGCAAATTCGCCTATTGCCGTAATCCCTATAGTCATATGAGTAGGTACATTACCTTTAATTGTCAAGGCCAAAACACACCGGCACGACGCGCGTCAAAACAGCCGCCCCCATTATTTTCTATTTACAAACCCACACCGGTGGCGGCTCGACGCGCGTCGACGTTCCGCATCGCGGCACTTTACGCTATTGTCCTATTTTTCCAGCGTCACCGCCCTTGAAAAAGCGCTATTTTGTACTTCCCAGCCTAGCGGACTGGAGTGTGCAATAGAAATCCAGTTGACGCCCCGCAGTGCGACGCTTTTTGTGTGTGTTGGGGGCGGCACTTGACTCACGTCAATGATGCCGCCATCATATGACGCCGCCGGTGTGTTTTGGCCTTCAGTGCCTGCTGTTCTGAGATCGGTGGGGCAGAGCTGCCTGCTGAAATGGAGGTGAACGGTACAGCCCCCTCTCTCCCTCAAAACTAATCAAATACACCATCAAATGACTCCAAAACGCTCTTGTGGACAACACATGGCTTGCGCATTCCCCACGCTATGAAATAATAATGTATAATTATAGCTGCTGCGCAGCAATGGTCGGGGCCGGGCAATTTTAGGCAAAATTAGGCAATTCTGAGCAACACACACACTAAAACAAAGCATATCACAACATAGAAGTTACATCATATAATTATGGCATGCCCTTCAAATTGTGGATGAGTGGCTGAAGTGATCAGACTCATAATATACAAAGGAAAGAAAAAACTCAAGAACAAGAAAGTAAGAATAACATTAACTGCTAGCAATTATGAACAAACTGGCCTGATCTAGCTTAAAGCTAAACATTATCCATGGTGACAAAGATGAAAACATTTTTTAAAATGTAAAAGTAGCTATTGGATAGACTCTGCATATTGACTGATAGCTAAGCCAAATAAACAGGGAAAAGAGACAAGGGATAACAGGGAAAAGTGTTGATAAAGAGTATTTGTCTCTCCGCAAAACTGCCTGGATCATAATTATTTTAACCTTAGTAGTCTCTAATCCACATAGCATGATGCCTGAACATAGGACTTTCACATTAGAATGTCCGTTCTGCCTTAGCTGAGGCTTGAACTCACAACTTCTGAGACTGAGGTCCGTCTTCTATCTCACTGAGCTAATTGGCAAGTGACAGTTCATGTGTGGCTTCACAAATTGACTAAGCCAAGCATCAGGGTGCCAGACAGTAGCCATCCATGCCATGGAAAAGCAAATTTCAAAGTGAAAGTTCCAAAGCTGTAGCACATATGGTTGATTTGTTATGAATTTTCAAAGTTTTGAAATTTAGAGGCTTGCTGTAGCGCCACCATCAGGACTATTGTCTTGTGTTTCCAGTTGAGGACATCTGGCATGGGACTGGACCTTTATGAAAAGTTTGGGTAGATTTCTCATATGGAAATGTTGCACGAGCTGAGGCTTGAACTCACAATCTTCAACACCAAGAACCATCCTCTATCTCACTGAGCTAATTGGCAAACAGAAATGTCACATGTAGCTTCACAAATTGACTAAGCCAGTCACCTGTGTGCAAAACAGCAGCTGTTAGTGTGTAAAGGCAGATTTCAAACGGCTGTCAAAAATTCAGTTATTAAGACAAAAATCCGAAAATACACAAATTGCATCTAGACAGCATGGAGATGTTGGTAATTTGTTTTTAACAATGATTTATTGGCTCCATAAGTGAAAAACTGATGTTTAAAATTACCATTTTTACATTGACTCCAATTGCTCACATTAGAGCAAAATTCAAAATGCTGTAAAAAAAAAATCAGTTTTTGAGATAAAATTCTGATATTTTTCAAACATCATCTACCATGACTCCAAAATTTTGTCATTTTTTTAATGAACATTGAAAATGTATTTAGCAAGAATTTGCAAGTATATGTTTACAATACCGTTTACAGTCAAACATTTTGATGCACTGTAGGCTCAATTTTTGATAAATCAAATATCTGAGAAATGTAGTATTTGTAGGACAGTCTGAAGATGCTCTGTAGCAAGTTTGGTGTCAATTGAGCAAAAATTGTGGGAGGAGATAGGTTTAATAAGTTTTACAGTTTTTGAAAAAAAAAAACAGTGATGGACTTCATAATTTGCAATAGGGTTAAATGTACAAAAGTTTCTTCAGTATTGGGGCTACATTTTGGTGAAAGTTGCAAATCTGTAGCACATATGGTTGATTTGTTGTGACTTTTCAAAATTTTGAACTTTAGAGGCTTGCTGTAGCGCCACCATCAGGACTATTGGCCTGTTTTTGCAGCTGAGGCAATCTGGCATGGGACTGGACCTTTGTGCAAAGTTTGGTGATTTTTCGCGCATGGGAAGTAGGATTTCCTTGGAAGAAGGAGAAGAAGAAGAACATGCAGCAAAACAATAGGGTCCTGGCAGCTTAGGCTGCCCGGCCCCTAATTAAGTAACATTACGACACATGAAGCAAATACTTGGAACTACTTTCTTGAGTAAACCACTGAAAAGAGTGACACAGTGCGCACCTGAGACAGTGCCGTAGTTATTGCTTGCAGCCTTGCATTTGCGGTATCGTCAGCTGGACGCACCAGAAAGTTTGAGAAAAGTTTACAGAGTGTTATTGTAAATCATGGTTTACACATGTATTGTAAAAGGTTGCGGTAACAAGCCGAAGACATGGAGCAGAGTGACGTTTCACGTAGTACCAACCAAAAATACGGACAGGATGAAACAATGGCTATTTGTGCTGGACATCGACCCCCACAGGCCTGTGGAAATGGTCCGGAAAATGTTTGTTTGCTCCAACCATTTTTTACCGGAGGACTACAGTGAAAGGATGGAGCGCAGAAGCTCAGGAATGGTTCAAACGCCTTTCTTGAAAGACACTGCCATACCATCTGTCGGTATCACAAAACAGGCAGACGTGGTAAGTGATCGTTGTGTATTTTGCTCAGCAATCTCTCTGCTGTAACGTTACCTCCATGTTGAGTAACATTAGCCTACAACCCAAGCATGGTAAATAAGGCTAAAATGCAAATGTTGTTGTGGTTATGTTATGAATAAGTGCTTGCCCAGAGCATAAAGTGAAGAGACTGGCATTACTTCTCATTGTTGGGAATAAACAGAGTGCTAGGGAACATTTTATGTTGTTGTTCCCTCAGGAGTTGTGGTGATTTATGAGTGTGGAGTTAGCATGTTCTCCCCGTGTTCCGGTGATTATTTTGAGGCGTACTCTTGTCCCATCCAACCATCAGCATATGTATGTAACATTCAGTGATTGGCCACTTTGTTAGGTACACCTGTGTAATCTAATGCAATCCAGTAGAACGACTATACCATGATTTTTTTCCCCGAAGCTTATAAATTTCCAGTTATTGTTGACATCGTCTAGAAAGTGGTGATTCTACTTTGTTTATTATTGAGGTCATAGTGAATGGTGGTGGTGTACTGGGGTGGCCTTCTAATTTTGTCTAATTGAGGGGGACAAAATATTAGGAACACTTTTCAATATATTGCACTCCAGTACACCAACACCACCCACTACAACCTCAATAATAAAGTAGAATAATCACCTTTCTGACAATGTCAACAAAAACTGAAAATGTAAAAGCTTTGTAAATGTAGAATGTGTGGCAGAGCTGTTGTATTGGATTGTATTAGATTGCACAGGTGTACCTAATAAAGTGGCCAGTAAACCCCACATTTACACCACCAGTCCATGCTGGCTCTGGGTCTCCCCTCAGCCCTTGGTTGCTCGGCACGTCTTGCTCTCTCTTCTTCCAAAACCTGTAACTCTTCCTCTGTATATTCTGGCTTATTCTCAACAAACTTGTTTTGATGATGGGAGTAACTGCACTAAACATACGCTGTTTGAAATCACTCCGCCCAGCAAGTACTGTATGTCTGGAATGTAGTTCCAGCTGTGCATTTGGCTTCAAAACAACTCTGTCTGGTAATATTACATTATTATTTCATAGCGTGGTGAATGTGTAAGCTACAAGTTGTCCACAAGAGCGTTTTGGAGTCATTTGATGGTGTATTGATTAGTTTTGAGGGAGAGAGGGGGCTGTACTGTTCACCTCCATTTTGTGCTCCGAGCAGCAGGCAGCTCTGCCCCACCGATCTCAGAACAACTGGCACGGATAATTAAAGGTAATGTACCTACTCATATGACTATAGGGATTACGGCAATAGGCGAATTTGCCAAAATGTCGAACTATCCCTTCAAGTCTTCAAATGTGAAATACAAAGTGAAAAAACATTTATACAACAATGAAAAACAAAGCGTTGTTACAAATGTCTGGGCCTAAAGACAAACTCCATGAACAGTTTTTCCTGAGGCTGTATGCAGCAGAGTCTTCAAAATAATAATTCAAATTTTGAAACAAAAAAGGAATGGCCCATCGTAGTGAAAAAGATAAATTAGATGTTGAGTAAGACACTGTGAATTGTGACTTTATCAGTGACATTAAAGCACAATTTTGCAACAAGACAATACTCACAGTTCTTTAAACCTGATCCCTGCCAGGCTGCCATCTCTTTGCTATTCTGAAAGGTTTTTATATTAGTAGAATTAATTGCAGATAAATTAATCAAATAGCCTACTTCAGTTTTATATGTTTGGTTTTGTCTTAAATGAGCTCTTAATGCTTATAGTTAATTAGATGACCTAACATAACACCTTGTGACCAAAATACATTCTGTGAACACATACTTTATGTTTCAACATTTTCAGATGAGTATATGACATCACCAAGATGATCTTGTCGATGCTTATACACAGAAGTGTATTAGTATAGTTGTAATAACTCTGTCAATGTTGCAGATTTATATAGTTTAGAAATGCTTCTATTTTTATGGATACAAAACAAAATAAGTCAGGCAACATCAGTGTTCATATTTATCAAGGATATATCAAGGATTATATACATTCAGAAAGACAACTATGTATTGTGTCATGTCATGCCTATTTAAGTTACAAGAATGCATGCATTTCATGTCTAGATGCTTAAAAATGCAAAAGTGACAAGTCAAACAAAAGAAAAAATACAAGCACATTTTGATGAAGTTTAAACTGAATGATGTCATGAAGACAGAGGTGACCTTCAGCTTGATCCTGCTTTGTTCTCTCAGATGACCCTGACAGATACTCTGACTTGGTATATTGTGATCTTGTTGTCTCAGGAGTGAGATACAATCAAAATCGGAGGCTAATCCAATGCTGTTAAGCTACGAGTCATCCCCAGTGTGTGCACGCTATCAGTTAGAGAAAAGGTTAATGTAATAAAAGGCGTGTGTGTGTGTGTGTGTGTGTGTGTTTGTGTGTGTCTGTCTGTCTGTCTGTCTGTCTGTGTGTGTCTATGTGTGTGTGTGCATAAATGTGTGTATCTGTGCTTGTTTGTGGGTGTGTTGCTGTGACAGTATGTAATTTCTGTAACTGACACCTACACCATTAATAATCTGAGTGATCTGACCCAGAAAAAGGCACTGTAACCTGATCTATAAGAGTTCTTAGTATTTCTCACATGGCTCGTGACATCATGGTGAACCTGTTTACACTAATAACATAATACCATTAATACAGTATGTGATACAGGTACAAAATAGCTGAACTGATTCTGGACACTGGGGGGCGCTAGTGCATTTTAAGTGTTTAGAACTAAAACATGTATCCTTGTGCTTTGAAAGACAAATGAATCCCTTTGGCTATTGTGCCCTGCAGAGGGTATGAATACATGATTTCCTGTAACATAATTGTCCTCCAGTGGATAAGTCCTTCAGTCAAAGTGTTGATTCACTTTAAGCTTTACAGCTTGATAACCTGAATTACTTTTTATCATCTTCAACTTTGCCAGTATTTTCAGATATTTTAACAGAAAGGTTAAAACAAGAGATCAGCTACACAGCAGTACTCCATGAGCTGGTAGGGATTGCGTATATTGCTCCAGGACCCTTCAGCAGGGGAGGTGGAGGGTTTCTGGCCACATGCAGTTCCTCCACCTACCCAGGAAAAATTAAACAAGACAAACATTACATAAATCTATCTGCCAAGGCAGATTTGCATGCATCCACTAAGACGTTTCATATTGGATATAAGGAGTATTTGATATAAGCGCACTCAGTGCACCCTGAGCTTTGAATCAGTCAGACGTTAATGGAGGGGACTCTGCACTCGCCTCTCACATTAGGCTGTAAGGTCATGGGGACCCAGGAGACACAATTTTTTCATCAGACGTCTTTCAGGAAATGGGACCACAGATAGATGGTTGAAATTGGGCTTTTTGCTCAGGAAGGGCATTGGGGTGCATTGCATACCCCCTCTACTATGTGCCATGCTGTACCCCTCCATCTCCAAAACTGAGTTTTCATGTTAAAAAAAAAAAAAAAAAAAAAAAAGCCAAAAATGAGACAGATTAGCATTTAGTGCATTCACTGCAAGAATGAAAATTCATTGCATGTCCTTACTGTAAGAGATTGCACACTGAAACACATTGCCTTCAGCTCTTGTGAGGATGAGTCCAGGCATCTATCTGCCACAGTTTTTTCCCGTTGAATAAGTTTCCTCTGGTGAAACTCATGATTGCCAATTCAATGAGTATTTTTATTCTAGACCTTTTTTTTTTGTACTTTATAATCTTCCCACACTCGTCCCTGCAGTCATTTTAGTGTATACAGTATATAATCAAATATCCTCTGTAATATGCAGCTCAAATGTTTTCTTATCCTATTCTTATTCTCAATGCTGTTTGCGTGCCCCTAGTGACTCTGTGGTTGGCACCGTAAGAAAATTAGATGCTGGTGACCGCTGCTCAGATATCGTCTTGTGTAGACACAAGCTGAATGGCTGATGTGTTGCTACATCTCTACGGTATCTTTTGGAGTCGGCTGCTTTGACACCTCAGGGGTTCATCTACAGCCACTGTATTATCCTGCCTGCAGAACATGCTTAGAAAACATGGTGAATTGGTTGACCTTGGGAGAGAAGCGAAGAGATAAATACCTTAGTATCTAGCCTCTGAATGAAGGTGCTTTTTATTGTTTCCCTTTTTTGTTTATTAACTCTCAATTAGTGCACTCTTCAACTATTAGAGTCCCTCTTGTCTTTGTTTTGGAGGCAATATTGAACACTATAAATTGGGTTCAAATAGTATCTTCAGTGTATTTATAGCTGGCAAGATGATGCCTATCAGTAATACAGGCAGAGTGGCATATTTGTCATAATGATGCTTATATGACTGGGAAGCACACCAGTCTCTGGCCTCAGTGACAATGAATGAATGGAGGGCTGCCAGCATGCACTCTGTCATGCTGCTTCTAGTGCGCTGGGCATGAGCAATGGTGTCAATTCTAACCACCGCCAGATTTGGCAGATATATTCATGTCTGAAGAGATTTAATTGGCTGTTGGATTTGGTTACTGTTCATTCAGTTTGAAATGGACAGTTTGAAATCTGGATGGTTCATATTCACTGTTTATATTTTACTAGCAATACAAGAAAAGTGACAATATTGTTTAAAAGATAAATTGCACGGTCCCTCTGGAAAATGTAGAACTTAATTCAACATTTTGTTTTTCATAATGTAACATCATATTTTACTTTATATTGCTTCACATCTCTACAGAGTTGGTAAAGATGCCAAAGGGTGTTTGTTGTTAAAATCTCTGCATAGAAGGTGCTGTTTCTCCAAGCTGTTGGCAGTAAATTACTATTCATCCAAACTCAGAATGAGAATAGCTGCATGAGCCTCATTGACTGTGAACACGACTGCAGATAGATGGCCTCACTGCTGCTTTGTTGTGAGCTGATGATTTTTTTATGTTGCAACTAATGATTATTTTCATTATTGACTAATCTGTTAATTTTATAAAGCATGAGGAGATGGTGAAAAATTACTTAACAATATCCTGAAGTCCAGGTTGATGTCACTGAATGTCTTATTTTGTCCAATTAAAAGTCCTAATCCCAGAAATACTTAATTCACTGTAAAAGCTAATTTATACTCTGTTTAAGTACGAGTATTAATACTAGGGCTGTACCCAAATATTCGCATATTCGAATATTCGTTTCTATGGGTAGGTATTCGTTATGAAAATTTGGTATTTGATATTAGGTTATCAATAAAAATCAAAACTTTTAAATTGCATTGTTAAAAATGTGAAAATATAGTATAGCCTACCAACTGAGCTTGTGCGCACGGCACGCTTGAGCGCATCCGTCTGAGGCTGTGGATCAATGCCAAGTTTTACCACTTTATCACTATTCCCTCTAACTT
>NC_065514.1:30992793-30994129 GCF_006386435.1 Epinephelus moara
GCGCATCACTACTCAGCTCAGTCTATAAGGCTGTACACACAACAGTAAGGCTATAGACATTATATTCTATTCAGGCCGGCAGAACCAGCAGGGCATCGGCTCTACAATGCACGGCACTGCTGATTAACCATTTTATTGCAGCACAGAGTGTCTGCCAGCAACCAAAACTGTGCAAGTTTGTCAGGTCTGTAGAGTTTGTTAAGGTCAAGCAGCAACCTCTTGGGCTGAAAAATAAAGTCAAAACAAAGTGCCAAAAATGGCAGCCACTTGAGGCTGGCTACAGAAGCGAGTCATTCCCCACGGACCCCCATGTTAAAATGCCCAACTTTACAGCAGAAATAAACATGTTTACAGCCTGGTACAATAAAAGGTTTTAGTCTCTGTAGTAAATTTATGTGTTCACGACAACTGTACCAAAGTACCAACTGTAACACACTCGTATGCATTTTCTTTAGGCTCAAAGTTACGCATAATTAAGGGCATGGTTGTTTTGAGTGACAGGCTGTCTGCCAATAGTATCCTCAGCTTTTCAGTCAGATCCAACCCTTGCTCTTCCACAGGGTCAGTCTTTGGTCTACATATGGTCACTTCTGGCTCAAAAAACTTAGATGGCGACAGCCGAAGGAAGGAGGTCAAGGCTCCTTTTGCCTCACAGGACTCCTGTTATTGCTTTATGCATTTTTTCCCTCCTTTATGCTCTCCTATCATGCCCCTGGGTGTGCATGGCTCTTTGACAAGCGTGGCACATCTCTCTTGACTGTGATGCTCTTTGGCAGAAAATCGATACTTCACTTGTGGTGTGATATGGAGATAAGACTGTCATAATCCTGATGTTGTGCCTTTGTGGACTCCCATTCTCCCTCATAATGGTAGTCACTGATGTCCTTCACTGATATCATTGTTTTCTGAGCAGCTTGTTGTTGCAAAAGAAAGAACCTGCTGTTTATGTGTACAAACATAAGGCGTTTTGATGTCAGAAAACCATAATTTTTTTTTTATAAATACTTTAGATTTTTCAGTCAACACTAAACAACCTGCCTTGTTTTTTTATTATCATCACACCTCTGATGGAAAAACACTATTATCCAGCCTAATAAAACCCTTAATTTAAAAACTGCATTTTGTGTTTACTTGTGTTATCTTTGACTAATGTTTAAATTTGTTTGATGATCTGAAACATATAAGTGCGGAAAACATGCAAAAAAGTAAGAAATCAGGAAGGGGGCAAACACTTTTTCACACCACTGTATATATATATATCTATATATATATTTCTATATCTATATATATATATATATATATATATATATATATATATATATATATATATATATGT
>NC_065514.1:30994866-31040260 GCF_006386435.1 Epinephelus moara
TATATATGTATATGTATATATATGTATATGTATATATATATGTATATATATATATATATATGTATGTATATATATATGTATATGTATGTATATGTATATGTATGTATATATATGTATGTGTATGTATATATATGTATATGTATATACATATGTATATGTACATGCAACATTGTGTATACACATATTTTAGTTACTTAATCCGTAAATCTTTGCAAGGTTTACAATGTAAAAAACATATTAATCTTACTTGTCTCCCCCTTTATAAGGTCATCTATTGCTGTGATTGTAAACCAGTTAAACACACACACACTCTCACATGCAAACCTATAAACTAGAGATACAAAAGATTAAAGCTGAATCAACCCTCCAACTGAATTAAAACCAAACGGAGAACACTGTCCCTGCAGGGAATATTATTTAGTTACAAGGGATTGTGTGTCTGTATTAAGTGTAACAATAAGCAATAAAACATTTAGCGTCACGTTCACTGGGTGCTTTCATCTCAGTTTTTTTGTTCTCCTCTTGCTTCGTTATGTTCCACAAAATAGCTTTGGAAATACATCCCAGCATTACAAACCATGCGGTATCTTACTGTAAACATACCATGTGTGATGTAAATGAAACTGTCACTCCAGATAAAGTAGTTGCAGTTGAGACATTGAACCCCTGTCATCCGCTCTGTTTGAGATACAATTTTCTCTGTTCTAAGATTCAGATGTGCTGGTGTTATGCAGCATGACTTTGTGTTCCTTTGAAACTGAGGAAAATGAATTGAGAAGAAATCCTGCTGGATTTTCCAAGTGGACTCAAGCTGACATCATTTTCATTTTATGAATGCTAACATTTGCATGGCTATTGCAATTTATTCACAAAACCAGAGAGGAATTTAGAGTGATTTATTGCAGCTGTTGGTCCTAGTTGTTACTATCTTTGCGCTTGTTGTCAAGGTTAAAGACTTGCCTCGTCCGTTGGGAGGTTGGCTCTACAGGGTTTTATCGTTGCTGGATATTCTCACTCCTTTGGCTTTGGTCAGATGGATTCTTTGCACTGCTTTGTATGGAAGGAATTGATTATTTCTGTCCTCAGCGCTCTCTTCACAGGCCCATGTCCCTCCTCTGCCTGCCTTACATCTGCAGGTCGCCTCTTGGTCTGATAAGCTCAGGCAGAGCAGAGGCTGTGGGTCACTCAATCAGCACTCGCTGCATGCTTTCATTGCCAGCTCTCCCTTTTTTCTCCAAAGGCAGAGGAAACAACCTCAGCTGCCCACCTGCCAGGAGGAAATGACTCACAGACAACCCCTGGACTTTTCCCAAAGGCTATTCTGTGGCTGTGCTCCAAGGCCACTGGCACAAACTGCCTGCCTTCAGAGCTGCCCTGAAACCCCACTCATAGCAGCTTTACTTTGTGTGTTTGTTATTTTGTTTGTTTCCTAAAACCTTCAATGTCCAGTATTTATCAACTATTTTTTATTACGATTCATTTTTTTTTTTTTCAAAGCGAAGTACTGTCTAAATGATTATTGCTATTGACACTGATTATAATTTTCAAATTATATTCTTTGACAAACCAATAATGCAAAATCCAAAGACATTACATTTAGAACAATGGTGTTTTTTTATTGATTTGCTCATTTTTGCCATGCTAGCGACTTAGCTCTATGGACGGCAGTGTCACAACAGCAGTTGGTTCACCATTTTGGTCCAGATTAAATTGTCTCAACAACTATTGGATGGATTACCATGCAGTTTTTGTACAGACATCAGACATCATCATCAACATGGTGCCAAGATGGTGACTCCCAACAGCTTTAGTGATGTTCCAACTGTTCATATCTCAATATCCTTTTAATAGATAGGCATGAAATTTGGTACAGATATACATGGTGACCTGACATGCCATGGCATCATCTGTTCATAATTTTAGTGTGCCCAATACCTGATAAACATTCCCATCAGCCCCAGCTGGACTCTGTTTTGTGTGCTAATTATCAAATATTGGCAGGCTAACATGCTAAACTAGTATGGGGAACATGAGAAACGCTATAATAACAATAATAATATATAATAATATATAACATAATATGTATACCATAAGCATATTACTTGCATTGTCACAGTTGTGTATGTAAATACAGCCTCAAAGTGTTGCTAGAATGGCTGCAGACTTGTGATAAATGAGTTACAATATTATGTAATGGCTGAAATTGTTGGCAATTAATTTTCTGTTGATTGATGAAGGGATTAATTGCACTCGGATATTGGCCTTACATATGCCGATATTGTGCTTGTAACATTACACTATACACAGTGGAGAATTGAAGAGTATCTCTACTGAATAAGACAAATGACCCCTCCCCTGTGTTCCTGCGGCTTCTCATCTTCATTGTTAGTCCAGTTTGGAAGTTTCTTAATTGTTCCTTTAAGCAGCTACAGACTGAGCAATGACTCGAGACCTGTCTGTTGAACATTACAGGATTCTTTAATTCCCTCAGGTAATCTGGAGGGCATTGTTCATGCTGAAAAAGTTGACTGCTGTAATCCTTGTCCTCTGAGGGTTTTAAGGGGTTTATTCAAAAAACAGCCTGATTACTGGAGCGCAGACCTGAGCCGTCTACTCTGGGCTTTCTTATCGGCACAGCCGCACAAATGACTGTCACCCCAGCCACCGCAACACTCCATCAGCTTTCTGTTTCAGGTTTCAAAATGAGAAGAGTTGATGTAGTGGTCACCTGTCTGACGCTCCTGTGCACCTCCTCCACCAGCCCATAGTAGTGGGTAGCTGTCATTCCAAGCCCATACTCTCTAAGAGAAATCATTTGAGCTTGGCTGGAGATGAGGAGAATGGAAGGGGCCCACTTAATATTCACAGAGCAGTACCACAGTGAATGGAAATGAGTGAGAGAGGGTGAAAAAAGAGAAAGCAAAGGAGGGGGGCAAAGAAAAACACAGACTGAAAGAGAATGCAAAATTGCAGGATAGAAATTGTCAGCATGGCATCAGAAACAACTTATTTTTCTAAATCCTAATAATTCAGGAGGGTGTGGGGACACTGAGTTAGTGAGTGTGAAGATCTGTGGTCACTCGCTGACTGCCTGGAAAAACTCATCTCCATGCAGAGCTGTAGGAGACAGAAGCAGCGCGTGAAATTGTTGGAAATTGACACAGGATATGCAGTTGTATACAGAACAGGCTGTGCAGGGAAGTGCGGTTGATTTCAGCATGATAATGACTCAGTATTGGGCTGCTTGGAATGAGGGAAGCATTTCCTATGTACAAATTGGCCCACAGCAGTTTGTGTGACATTTTCACAGCAGGTTGAAAGGTCCCGGGCACTAACATTTTTTACTTAAACAGCATGCCTGGCTATTATTTTCCTCCTCCTCCTCCATATAATGCACTCTTTCTCCCCCCTTCTCCTCTACATTTGATGTTGGCTGAAGGCTCAGCCATCATATTTCCTTTAGTGATCTAACCTTCAGGTGTGTATTTTGTCAGCTTCATGCGACTCATTGACTGCAATAAGACCAGTGAGGTCGGTTAGCCTGCCTGCTGCAGACAGGATGCCAGATTCATTGTTGAGGTTGGAGCAGAACAATGCTTGGAAGGATATCCTCTCATTTTCATGGTCACCTAGGGTGCCCAAAAAGCGTGGCTGCTCAGAGAAATGAGTCTTGGGGCTCCCACTTGTCCCCGGTACCCCACCCACTCACCCCCCCTCCACTCGTTGCTACGCTAAATTAGAACTGCCTATCTTCTCCCTGTTTCTCTCCCTCTCTCACTCCTTCTCTTTCTCCCTCTCTTGCTTCATCTCTCTCCTTTACTCCTGAAGTTACAGGGGAGAGGAACAAGAGGAGGTGTCAGCTGACCGCCTCCTTCCAATCAGATAAGTTCTGATGGAAGTGTTTAGCAGCTGCTAAGATCAGATTTAGCCTGAGGGAGGGAGGGAGAGAGCAGGAGGCTGGAGCTAGGCAGTGCAGCATGGCTATGCGCCGGTAGGCAGGCATGATAAGTCGGGGCTCTGTACCATGGACGAGTCCAGCATTCTGAGGAGACGTGGGCTACAGGTAGGCAAGCAAATATACCGTGGAGCTGTGTCTGTGTGTGTGTGTTTGAGCTGCAGGGTGACTTTATACTGTACAGTATGTATGTATGTAAGCTTGTGAAGCTCCTGTATTGCTCTTTTTAACAGAGCACAGTCAGGACTTTGAGACCTTTTTTGTGTGTTAACACTTGGCAGTACAGAGTGAGCAACATGCTGGCTCTGCTGTTGATGTGAGCTTGTGTCCTGCATGTGGGAGAATTCTCTTGGCAGAACTGTGCGGACATTTTTTAGTAGATGTACTGAAGAGGATAATTAGGATATTCACTAACAGTTGACTGAAAACAGGCTGCAAATGTTTGAATCTTCACTACTTTGTTTCTTTGTACAGATTTGGAAATAATAGTTTGTTGGTACTTTTCAAACAGGCTGAAATTATTTGTCACATTTCATTAGTGTTAGTTGTTGGCAGGGGGATGAGAGATGAGTACTCACGGAGCTGAATTGATTATGTTGTGTTGGAGGGCTTCTCTTGTGCTTTATTGACTTATTATGATAATAGAGTGTACAGTTTGCCTTTCTGTCAGAAATCCTGATTGAGGTGTTCGCTGCGCTCAGGACAACAGTCCTGACAAATGATGTACTTAATCAAATTATTGCTGCCATCACTCTGCCATAATGTGAGATATAAATGCAGGTGGAAAGGGAGGACAGAGTGTTCTGAAATATGAAATTGCTTGTATTTTACACCATGTCATATCATTTTTTAATCTGAGACCTTTCAGACATCAATCATTTCCTCCAGCTGAGCTGACAAACTCTGCAGTAGGTGTTACAGTAAAGCATAAATTGGACTTGATTTATAATTGTAATTTGGCTTACTCTAGTTGGGGCCACGTGCAGAGTAATTGATAAAGGAAGCCTTTTTTAGATTCAGCTCAAACGACTGCATGTGTTTTGAATAACAAACTCCCTGTGATCCATTGTATGTGTCATTTGTTTTAATTAGGCTGCGCTAAGACAATAAAACAGCTTTTATGCTCCAACATTCATTTCATAATAAACAAAGGTGAGTTTGTTTGAGAACTCATTTTTCCTCTGTAATGTTTTATTTATTTAGCTGTCAAGCAAATCTTAAGTTTGAAGTTTGACTTTGATGTTCACAAATTTAGTGTCAATGTGTTCCTCTGTGATTATAAATCTTTCTGATAATTAGACGTCTGAAATTCTGAAATTTTAATTTGTGCTCTTTGAAATTTCTTTTTTGATAGCCTTAATGGCTTTCTCCGGAGAAACCAAAAACCTTTTTTTTTTGTGATTGCGTTAATCAAAAGCTTCTACTGTAAGTCTGTGCCCAGTTGCCCTAATCTCTCTGTTCCTTTGTTGGACACCACCTCCTCACATGCTCTCCCTCTCTCTTCCACACACAAGCCTTCTTTATGTGCCCTCACGCACCAGCTAAACCAAACACAACAGCCGCTCCTGTGATTAGACTGCTGTAGCGCTCTAACTTTCACATTCAGAATGAAACACGGAAGTTAGTTTGTCAGGCAAATGAATGTAGCTGGTTTAGTGCCACAATTTCCCATTCATTCTCAGGCCAGGAGGGGATGACATCATTGGAGTCAGACCTTATTTATGTTGAGTGGATGGTGAGAACTGGACTGTTTGGAGATGCTGTGCTTTTAGCCTCAAGAGCGAGTTGTCACCATATTTCAACATAAGTATAAGGTTTCCTTTTTGTTATCATGATATAAAACAGATATGCTCGTAAAAGTTATGTTTATATTTGGCTAGAGGAACAACCACTTATTGTTTGTTATTTAAGAACTTGTCCTCAGTGAAACCCGATGGCCTTAGAAATAGTTCAGTATGATATCCTGTGTATTAATTGCTCTGTCTGCCTGTTGTCTCAATCAGTACAAATTAATATTAAGACCTATGGTTTGATTATTAGTCTATTAAAGAAATCATTTTGGGAATAGGGTTCAGTTTCTTTCTTGCAGAGATTTAGATGAGAAGATTGATATCATTCTCATACCTGTCTGTTAAATTTGAAGCTCATCAGCTGCTGGTTAGCTTAGCTTAGCATAAAGAGTGGAGGCAGGGGGCATAGTGTGGCTCTGTCCAGAGGTAACAAAATCCATTTGTGTGCACTTCTAAAGCTCATGTACTTCCCTTTCCCACTGCACAAAAATTCCACTAACACCTGCAAACATCTGGCTTTTTTCTTTAATGGGAAAGGGTACAATCGGCATTCACTCCAGGTTAAAATGACTTAACAGTAGTCATGGGTATTTATCGGCTCCAGCTCTGATCAGCTTCTATAGGCATTGATAGTAATACAGCACCCGATTGGTCACGGTTATTTCAGCCCCTTTGATGGTGCGATGCAATGACAGTCCGCCAGAAAATACCGTCCGTGAAGTATGTGAAATAACTACCATCACATTTTAGGCCAGGCCAGAGAACCAGCCTATCCTGTACATGTGCTAAATTTGGTGGTAAAAGGTGCTGTTAACATTTTAAATCTTGTTCATGTAATTTGTATAAAACTCTCATTTTTAAAAATGGCAAGTTGTGGTGTTAAGGGGGATTATGGGCCGTACTATTTCATGGCCAGAGGCAGTGCTTCCAGTCTCCATGCTAAGATAAGCTAACCAGCTGCTGGCTGTTATATAAGGGACAGACATGATAGTGGTACAGATCTTCTCCTCGAACTATCTCTAAGAATGCAAAATGTATTTCCCACAGTGTCAAACTTTTTCTTTTAATGGCATGCAGGAACATTTTCAGAAATATCCAGTGGGGTAGGAATTATATTCACAATAATTAACAACAACGAATTTTAAACATCACATAAAAAATATTAGTTAACTTCAGCAGGAAAATGTCAAAACAGTGACTTGATCCTCGATCATGAAGAACAAGCAGAGAAAGCTTCAGTGTTCATGTTGATGCCTAATGAATGTGACAGTGTGCAGAATTTATTTTCAGACTTGTTGAAAACAAACACAGACTACCCAGCAATAATACACAGGAGAGTTATTGTCTCCCAGTATCAGATCCATTAATGAGTTCTCTAAATAAATGGCTTAGCTAAAGCGTGTTGTTCAGCTCAGCTCAGTATAAATGTCTGTCAGTAGCCTGTGTTTGCTTGTCTCTATGATCTGAGACTGAGGAGAATAAGCTTAATTTATATGTATCCATGCAGTATATTTGATTTTAACTTGTTGTGGGTAATAAATACTGTGAAATGTGGATTTTCAGTTATGTTATATGAGTTCGATTTTTCTAATTAACAAAATTTAAAACAAGCATTATCAGCACCTTGTTAATAATCGTCATAATATTTATGCTTACAGGTGTTTTTTTTAGATCGTCTTCACTTAGAAAAATGTCGGTGTGTGTGTATATATATATATATATATATATATATATCTGTAGCAATTATGAAGGTGTTTGACTTTCAAATGTAACAAGCACGTCTGTTCTTTTCTCCACTTCTGTGTCTCACATTAGATGATTCCCTTTAGCTTGGTTTTTGTGGTCGTGTTTCTCGTCTCAGCAGGTTTGTAGTCTGGTTTTGAGGGTGTATAGCCGCCATGTTCCCTCATTATATAAAATTGGTTGGATTTATATAGATTTTAATGATGTCTATAGCATGTCCTTCATCTTAATTAGGAGCAGCCTGTCAGAAGCTACTGCATTGCATTGTGAGCTTTACTGTACTTCTGACATCTAACGCTGCCTCCATAATAAAAAGGAGCTATCCAGACGAGTGCAGTGACATTGTGTGCCTCCAAAGAGCCGTTTTTGTGAAGTGGTGTGAGCCAGCTGGTGAGATACAGTCTGGCTGACAAAACATGATCGTGCAGCACCAGAGAGGCCGTCTACTTGCACATTTTTGAGCATTTTTTTTAAGGCTGACCTGTTCATATAAACATAGGTAAAAAAAAAAAAAAGATGTTCCTGTGTGAGAAGCAGTCATTAAGATTTTTTGTGCTAATTGGACAACAGAAAAAACAACTTTACTGAAGCACCAAAGAAAAGCTCTCATCTGGGAGGGACAAGTGAATAGGACAGCCTTTTCTTTAGCAATAAGAGGTAAGCAGCCTCTCTGCTGAAGTGTCCTCGTGCAAGACAGCAAGTTTCTATCAGCTCGTCTTTGATGCTGTGAAAGGGTCACATTAAAAGATGAAGTTCTCCTTGAGGATGAATAATCACAAAAGAAAACATCCGTCATCACTGGGGAACGAAAGTGGATAGAGTGCATTGGCAGATGCTTACAGTAGCCAAACACATAAATGATTTACCAATAAAAACTGTTCTCAAAACTGTTAGTAATAGTGTGTAAAACTGTGTACAATAGCAGCCTCTGGTGTGGATTCAAGGAGCTACCTATTATTTGCTCCTCCAGCAGATATGAGTTGTATTAAGACTACTAGTTCATCTGTGTACTGATCTTCTTCTCAGTCCAACAAGCCTGATATGTTAAATGTTTAACTCTGTGGGCCATGTTTTCACAATGGCATAGAGATTTTCTAATTTAATAAGGAGAGGGACCTTCTTATTTGTAAAGTACAATTTTTATTTTCTTCCTTTTAAGAAATAAGTGCCACTCTGTTTAAGTTATATTGGTGGAAGTTATTATGGGCAAAATTTGTCAATAAGTAAGTAACTAAAAAAAAATAAAATAAAAAATTCCAAAGAAGTAGCATATTTTGCATGCTCGACAAAAATCTGGAGGCTTGGTTGGATCAGGTTCTGTTAATGGATTAAATAGGGTTTGTTAACCTTGTTTTTCATGTTTTGTTGACCACGTCCTTGCTTTTGTACGACTTGTGGCACCAGTCTTTAGTGACTACACAATTTTACCTGTCACTGGAGTTTGCATTTAACTGATCTCCTCACAGTATCCGCTGTTCAAACTGGACTGGAGTCTTTTAGTAGTTTCCAGTCCTCTGTCATCTCCAGCTGTTCATCCCTTCTGTCATCTGAGTTTGTACATCACTTCTGTCATTTGCATTCGTTCCTGTCAAACATCAACAGACACAGACATCAGTTAGATGCAAATGCCAGTGACTAATATGCCATAACATCAACAGTATACATTTGGCAGTTTGACAAGCTTCATTAACAATCAGTGGCAATTATCAAACAGCAAGACAATGTGCAACAGCAAAGAAGTGTGTAAACAGCAATGTATCACTAAACAGTTATAAAGTCCAACAGTATTAAACAACAAATCTTTGCAACTCCTTAGAAGAGTTTTGTCAATATGCTGCTGCTTAGATGGAGCTTGTGAAGTACTATAAACTGAAGGAACCTGGTCCCCATTCATATTGATGATGAATGAACCAGACCATCTGACATTTGTGATATTGAAACAACTTCTAACCTGTAGTTATCGTAAGACGTTAGACTGCAGTTGTGAATATCGTCATTTATTTTAGCTTTAAGGGTCCATTATCATGGCATTAAAAGGAGCTGCTCATTAAAAAACGAGAGATCATTAAATTAGCAGAACATTATGCTCAGTGCCAGCCATGAAATGAATTGTTTCCCTCTTACAACATTGGATGAGACAGTGGATTAAGCATTTATGACACCTAACATCCTGCTACAAGGAGGAATGTGAGGATGCCAACAGATTTAATCAGCAAAGCTTTCTAACAGTGCATGTGTTCTTTGCTGTTAAATTTCCCCCTGCTGGTGCACAAATCAATATCTCTCAGATGGAGTAGGGCATAATGCTGGAAGGTATTACTTCAGACACTAGGTTTGGATTTACTGATACAGCTGTTATGGTTTATAGAAGTCAGCTGCTTACATAAAGTTTCTTAAGAATCAAAATTCAGGTCATTGACTGTTTGTTTGTTTACTACTTGAGGGCAATTGATGCACTTTGAGGCAATCTTTAATCAGTTTTATAATGTAGTCTGTCCACTTACTGTGTTGCACATGTGTCTGGGGCAGATAACCAGCTTTATTGATCTCTTTGACCTCTCCTAATCTCCAGACACACTTAAGGCCTCTGACTTTGAAGCAGCATTCAGGTTAGATGAAGCTAAGGTTTCATTTTGAGTTATGTCTTTAATTAGGACCCTTTTGTTATTTCCATCTTCATTCTAAAGACACCAAAAGCATGAATCCACTGACCAGTGCTCATATAATAAAAACACACAGTGTGTACAGTGTATGTTTAGTGATTTTGTATTAAGACATATTAAACCTAAAATCAAACAGCGACAGTCCCTAAAGGTTTCATGAGTATGTGTCATCTGTCCTGGATCTCATCATGTCATAATGTCTGTGTAGAAACTGTAAATAAAAAGACGAGAAGACATGGAAACAGTTTATTTTAAGTTTATTTTAGGCGAGAGGAGGATGGTGGTGACAGAGACTGGTTGAGTAGTGACAGGTTCTAAATGTTATTGTGAGCATGTTAGCACACTGTCGTTAGCAGTTAGCTAAGTACAGCCTCACAGAGTTGTAAACTCTTGTGGAGTCTTGTTTTCTTTTTTTAGCTTCAAGAATAAAGAAAGTGCATCCTGCTATTGTCTCTGACAACTAGGTTCCAGACTAGTTATTGAAAGTGACAGCTTAACATGTTGGTCCATGAGAAGTTCTGACTGGCCTCCTTATAACAGTGTTGTAGAGACTGTACAGACAAAACATTAAACATTTTGTTTTAGATTTTCACGTGTCAGCTTATTCTCTGACATACTGTAAAAATTACATGTAGCCCAAGGCAGCACTTTGCTCAGTGTCGGATGAGGATTACCAACACTGAATCAGTGTAAAGTCGATCTGGTCAGTGATCCTAAATGATCTCTCTGACACGCATCATAATTACAGACTAACTAAACGAGCATTCAGATACAACAGGAAAGATTTAACTTCCTTCCTTCTGATGTTACTCAAGGTGTTGATTTGATGGCATTATGACTTCATATGAGAGTAGGGATTTTCCTGCCAGTCAGCAGCACACCACAGTAAAACCAAGTACACTTTTGATCTTGAGATGTAGAAAAATCCTAAATAAATCAAAGGGAATAATTAATGAACCATTACACATAGGCCTTTTTTACAAGAGCAGTGCAGCAGCTTTGATGTGGTGTCTTGGAGGTGAAATGTTGTTGCTAGAAGTCATTAATTGACATTTGCCCTGTGGAACAATAAACCATCTCAGGTTCATCGTGTCAGAATTGTTATCTTTCGAACGCTGAGAAGATTACTGGATAAACAAATGATGAAACGTACAAGATTTACTTTCATCACCAGTTTGTTTTCTTGATGGATAACTTTCAAAGATGAAAGGTTTTCATGCAATTACTCTGAGTCTGTATTGCCTGTTTGACAGCTTTTCAACCTCTTAAGGATCATAAAAGTTAATGGAAATACTTGTATTTATGTTAACTTTTATGCTGACTTTGAAAAACACACATGGGGGCTATTTCTTCATTAAATCCAATCTTGAATGTCCCAAAAAGTTTTAATCAAATTTAAGGCTTTTCAGTTAAGTTTTTCTTATTTGTGTATAGAAGTAATGCCTCAAAGCTATCTAGGTATCATCTGTAAACTATAGCCCTTAAAGTGGGGATTCAATGAAAGAAGATCATTGTAAGGTTTGTATTCTGTTTTAAATTGTTATTGATTTTTAGAATCCCATAAGAATATAATGAACCAACAACTACCCAATTATATAATTTAGTTTAAAAGAAAAATGCATCACCCAAAGCTTCAGTAAGAGTTTCTCATTAGGATAATACACAGCATGTATTACCATCTAAAGAGATTAAAAAGACAGTACAATTGAAAGTATTTTTGTCAATGTATAGTTATGCAGAAAGAGTACTGCATGTATCGTTCCCATGACAAGTCTCTTGTTGAATTAATGTCTTCTTTGCCTGGTCTTGGTGCTGTTGATACTGCAGCAGCGTGAGTCAGACACACTGTTTGACCATGACATTGACACACAGCTCAGGCTCCACTCTTGACTCTGAGCACATGAAGAGAAATGTCTGTGAGGGATAATGAAGCAAGAGGTGAAGTCCACTCACTGATAAAAGGGAGAAAGAAAAATGTTTTCTGAATGTCTACTAACACTGGCAAGGTTAACCATGGTAGGAAATGTCACAGCCCTTAAATGATTTTTGTTAAACGACTGAACCAGCAGTTGGAAACGTTCAATTTACATTGGCAGGAACTTCATACAGAGTTTACAGTAAAGAGTTAGGCTTACTGAGATAAATATAACCAGTAATAATGGATGCAGGGCTGCTCGATTATGGCCAAATTCATAAACATGATTGTTTTGGGTCAGTATTATTCAGTGGCTCTGAGAGCTCAATGTACTGCAAATAGACACGATCAGACAACACGAGCATATGAAGAAACCTTTCACCAACTTAACAACAAATGTGCACCCTTGAGAAAACCTTCACCAACTTGACGACACATGAAAACTTCACCCTCATAAGAGCGCAGCATTTAGAAGAAGCACTGCAAGTGCACAACACAACAAAAACTGTTGCATACAGCTTGAACACACTTTTTGTTACCATGGTTTTTGGCCTGTGAACTTATTGTAGTCAGCTATCTGCAAGTGGTGTAGGAAAATCACCTAAAATAAAAGGGTTTTTATTTATTTATTTATTTTTTACTTTTTTTTTTAACACTATGATTGCATGATTCAGACTTTATTACAGATTGCAGATTGCCGTTAACCTAGCATTAGCCTGTGGCTTCTTATTAGCCTGCCAGTTCAAAGTCTTTAATTGGAGGATACTAATATTAGTCAGATGACGTTCCCTGTGGTGCTATCATTTTGTTTAAACTGGCAGAGTACTAACAAGCAATAGGCTAACGCTAGGTCAGCAGCAGATCTGCAGTCTGCAATAATATCTGATTTGTGTAATCGCAATGTAAAAAATAAGCTGTACATTTTATTTCCCAACACCATTGACCCAATATCACTTACTTCATAATCCAAAAACCATGGCAACAACAAGGCTAAATCCAGATGTCCACCTTCTGGACTTGCAAACTGGCAGACTTCAGTTGTATGCACTGACGTGTTCACTGTCATCATGTAAAGTCATCAAGGGGAGAGACTGCAAGCCGCTGATAAACAGGCCTCAAGTCTGTTTCACTCACTGCTGTGGAAATGTTCAAGCGGCAACTATGGCTACCGTCATATTTCCCACGCAAGTTGATGAATAGTTTCTGCTCATCTGTCCCAGCAGATAATAGATAGAAATACCTTTTTTGTGACCTAACAAAAATATATTCACATATCTCTATATAACAGGCTACACACGTTCAACAACAGAAATGTTTGGAAATAAGGACTATGACTAAATAAATTGGGTATTACTTAGATTGGAAGACCTTTTGTTGTTTTTCAGACAATTTCCTAGCCTATTAAAAGATGAATTAATAAGATGTATTTTCATTCCCTTTTTTTCCTGTACTTGTACATATTTTTTGTGTCATGATGTGGTTGAATATTATTTCTGGCCTATACGGTTCAAATAGCTTTTTAATAGGCCTACCTATCAATAACTATTTTACACATTCGTAAGGTTTTTTTTTCGGCAATTGAAAAAAAACCTACAATGTCACATCAGTATTGCGATTCATTGTTGGTTATTAAATCAGTAAGGTCTGCACCCCAAGCACACTGTCTGGAAGTCTGCTGAAAGTCCACTTGAAGCCTCTTGTAGACTGGTTGAATTGTGGATTTGGAGCCCTCAGCACTCCCAGACTTCTGCAAAGTCACTAGTGGACTTCGCAGAAGTCTGGGACGTCAAATTGATGTTTTCATGTATCATCAAGATGGTGAATGTTTCTAAATGTTGCACGTGTTGTCAAGTTGGTTAAGATGGTTCTTGCTTTCCTTGTATTTTGTCTGTTTGTGGTGCATTGACCTCTCAGGACCTCCGTAATATTGAGATCAAAACTATTTAACATGATAATTCATTGACTTTGGAATCTTTGAATAATAAAATTTAAAAAAAACCTTATATGATAAACTAATAAAAACCTTATAACAGTGTTTTTTCTTGAACTATAAATTTAAGCAGTATGCATGGAGATGAATTTCGATTTATTCCTCACCTTTTCCCTGATTGTCTGAATAAGTCTCTAAATTTGTAGCTCGTCACTTTATGGAAATAAAGTCACCAGAAGGTCTGAAAAGACTAAATCTAGTGAGAAAGTTGCCAAGTTCACAACACTGAGTGCACTGCTGTAAAGAAAAGTGGTGCGCTGGATTTACACAAGACAAAATGAGAGGGCCTTTGCTTAAAAGAACGTGGCACAATAATCATTTTATCTCATTTCATCTTGAGAGATAATTACAAAATGTAAATACACTGAAAACATGTAGAACAATAGTATCAAAATTGGATTTAAAGAGGTTTTTTTAATCTGAGGGAAGTATGGTAGTGGGCTGTGCTGTTGTTAGTAGAGTTATCATTCTTTTTATGTTGTGGGGAAGATATGAATTGTTTTTGATAAGTTATGAGTTTCTAGTTTTATGTCTAATCTTTTGAAATAGACTGTTGTTCATGCTGTTGTTTTGCTGGAATAAGTGCATTAATTTGGTTAGACCAAGGCTGTTTTATTTTTTCTAAGAAATGTATTTTGAAGCAAAGACAAACCCAACTTTAGTCAGCAGGAGAGCTAGCTAGCTTGTATGCATCTCAGCACTCTGTTTCATTAAACCCATGTCACACAGAGCACTTTGAATATGCTCGCTGTCAGTAATAGACCTCTTTCTCTACACAAACTTTGAAAGCTGTCCAAAAATGTCAAGCATCAAAGCATAAATAAGCAAGCCATTGCAAGACATTTATTCCACTTTATGTAAATATTTTCCAGAGGCATGAATTGATTTCACATGAAAACATGTGTTTTACAATACAACGGTTTATTATCATCATGTTTTGGACATTATTGTAGACTTCATACTGTTATTTGGTGTGCAATGATTGGTGGATAACCCACCAGTGTAAGTCATTCCCTGCTGGTAATTAGTGTTGTGTGAGCTGCGGTCATGTCTCCCAAGGAAACTCTCTGCCCTTGGTCTTCTGTAGGCAGCAGGGGAAGCCAGACATTAAGCCCTAATTGATAGCAAAGGGAGAGTGGGGCTTAGCAGTTTTTCTGCTGACTGGAGCAGCCAATACACATCAACTCAATGTCCTACACTGTTTGAGACAAAGGACCTCACCCTTATCAGGTTGTTGTTAGTCAAAGAAATGTCTCATGATTAAATCAATGGGATTTGTAGTCACTAAACAAAACTGATCCAAAGCCTGGTTACTTAGCAGTCCTGTTTTAGAGGACAGATCCAGTAGGGAAAGATTTGAAATAATCAGAGCTGGGGCGCTTTGTATTTGTTTCCCACTGCTGATATAAAAGAGCACAGGGGACTGTTGTGAGGCCAATAAACAACCTTAGTCTTTACAAGAAACTACTGTAATTAAACAAACACTTGTGTAAACTCTAAGGACTATATAGTGATCTGTACACGGTGTGCTTGTCTGTCGCTGTGGCTGATGTAGGTCCTCGGCTTGCATGACTCCATGTGACACTTAAACAGATGCTGCTGCAGCAGTTGGGCTCAGATGTATTTTACTTATTCATTCCTGGTGGCTTTTAGAGAAATATGTTCTTCGGGGTGTTTTAATGAAGTTTTGGGTAAGAAGCCTGTGAGAACATACAATGCCTAAAGAAATCAATTAGGGCATTGTTGGTGCTTTTTCTGGACTAATTCAGTACACACAGTAAACCCTGACCTCTGTGTAACTCTGGCTTCTGCAGTTATTCAGCAACATGTACAGTATATACACAGTATTGTCTTTAAGTAAACTAAAAGTAGATAAACATGCACATGTCAGGTTTCATTCTTTGGGGCTGAGTTTGTCCTTCCACAATATTCATGTTTACTTGCCTCAGCTGTTATGCGATTTAAGTGAGCAGTTTTAAATCCAGATGCCTTCTTTAAACTTGTAGCGCAGTTCCCTGGGATGAGATGTAACAGTTTCACACCTGCTCTGTGATCTCTTTCCATATGGTGGCTGTTTGTGAGGCTGTAAAGCCACTGCAGCAGAAGAGTAGTGCACTTACTGTTGGTTTTTCTGACACAATCCAATCTTCTCCTTAATTTTTTACTCATTTTTCACTTTTCTTTATTTTGATCTGCAGATTTCGATATGGCTTGGTGTTCTTCATTGTCTGTGGTGTCTGTGAGGCTACATTTATACTACAATAATGCTACAATTTTCTAGAATCCAATGAATCAAATATAAGGGTATCATCAGATCTCATACAATGACAACAAGTTACCTTCCAGTTTTATATGTTGTGTAAAGTGACATTCTTTTGTCAGTGTTTGTGGGGCATAGGTTAGGAGTGCCAGTGCATAAGATGCTACATAACCGATGTATTGTTTAAAATGCATATTAAAGTTTAAAATTTTTGTACTAACAACTCTTCTCTATTCTTTTCATTTACAGAAAGAGCTGAGTCTTCCTAGAAGAGGCAGTTTGTAAGTACCCAGATAGATGTTACATATATGTTTCACACCTGCTTCACATTGAGTGGTTTGATAGGTTGGTTACACCATCCAATAAGTTGTCAAGTTGGTATGCTAGCTATGACCATGTTAGCGTGATACTCAACTAAGTTGGGCTGTAGCAGTTTGTATGTTCATGCCGAACCTTCACAGTACAGGGTCACGCTTTGGTGCATGCAGTCACTTGAGAATACACGCTATGTGGACTGATGCACATAATGCGGAACTAAAGTTCACAAGCACAATTTCCGCCCGGAAACATTTAACTGTATGCTGTAAGCAACATATGCTGAGGATAGCACAACAAGTAGATTGGCGCACAAGTCAGCCACACTGTGGTGAGCACAAATTAAAAAACACCAGGGGTGCACCTTTATAAAACAGTGTGTAGGATCCCTACTAAAGTGTACGTGCAGACAAAAGCCGAATATGGCGTGCACCAAAAATATTTAGTTTTAGAAAAACATGCATACGCCTGCCAGTGCACAATTTCCTTTTATAAATTTCAAATCAACTTGTAGTTGTCCACACATGGATCAGCCTTGTATCCCACCTTCTACACGCCCAGATTTAACCATAAATGTTCAATGCAAAGCACCTCATGAATGTTGATGCATAGAAATGAGCCTGCTGATCAGGGATCCACGACCGAGTGTCACCGCAGTATTTATATGTTGACAGCAATCAGACTGATTGCTTCACACCTTGCCAAAATGATCCTGACAATCAGTGGTATTCCCCAGCCTGTGATATCATTTCAAGATGAAAGTTTGATGGGTGAACACAGTTTATTAATTTCAGTTTGTTATGGCAAACCTGGCTTGCATTATGATTAGGACACTAATAGTGACAATATTGTGTCTTATATTGTGTGAGAGCTGTCCCTGGCTTTGTTTCCAAAATGTGCTAATTTACACAGTTCATATGTGCAGGTGGTGAAGACATTCATAAGGTGACTGGAGAGGGCAGAGTGTGTGTGGCAGCCACCACAGCATCTCCAATTACAGCACAGTCGTGTTCACTGCAGTGATTTTACACACAAAAACAATATGCAAACTAAAATTGTACTTGGTGATATATATTTACAGTATTGGAAGGTATTATTGAAAACTGTTGACGCTCTGTTTTGCAGTTATTTAATGCTACGTGATGTGCACTCCACAGCCGACCACAGCTGAGTGTCAGCAGCATACAGTTCGGCCCTCATCTCCTGTGCTGTGGAGGTGGGAATGTGATGGTAGATCATAGCTGATGAAATACTGTACTAAAGTCAATGTGAGATTTGAGTTGGCTTGTCATTCTTACAACTGAAAAATGCTTATGGAAAAGTTATGGCTCACAAGCACAGTGAAATTTCATGTGCTAGAGACATCGTACGTATAATGATTCTCAATCTGGCTTTGGTTCCCCACCTCACCATCTGCATAACCGAAATGGGTCATACTTTTCATACAGGTGTGCACATTCTCCCAAGTTTGTTTTTATAGATCACAGCTTTCGTGTGGGAAGTGGCGTACACCTCTTTGAACATATTTGTGCGTAACAATGGTTATAAATGAAACCTAAAGACCCATCTATGGGTTAACTACAACATCAATATAGGGTATGTGAATGAGAACACATCCAACATGCTAACACACTTTTAATGGCATCACCTAGATGTGCTAACCACTGGGACGGGAAAAAATTTAAACTAGAGCCCAACTCCTTACCCCCACTGCTTTGAAGAAGCCTTTAGATGCAACAGCAGAACAGAGTAAAACAATTACTGGAGCAAATGGCATTTACATTGGCATATAGCCAAAGTGGAGCTAATTGTAACACTCTTCCTCATGCACAAGTTTTATTTTATATTTTCAATTTCATAGCATTAGAGATGCTTTTCAATTTTATAGCCTGTTGTGACCTGTTGCTTTTAGGAAAAGTGTTTTTTAGTGTTCATTCAGTGTAATGCAGAAGTGTTCAAAATGATTGATATGTTTTATAATGAAAATAGCTTACCAAAGTTGCCAGTGAGTAAAATGCTCTTAGTCAGGAGGATTTTGTCTGTCTTCGACACTTTGACACACTGTCTCTTCAAAATAAATGAAAACAAACTTGTTCTTATGCATTTATTTTTAGCCCGCTGTACCCACCTCGCATCAAACAGTACCTTCTGTGTACCGTTACACCCCTACAAATGAGCTACAATCATATTTGTATCAATTCGTATTGTATCAAAAGTTTGTGTTGAGTTAAAAGTTCTGGCTTTTTAAACATTTTATCTCAGCTGTACGCTGTTCATGAATCAAATTACAAAAGTCACATAAAATTATCAAATTAATATTCATAGTTATATCTATTGGAACCCTATCCATATCAGAAACAGTTTAGATAACATCTTTTACTTTGATATGCCGCTTTAACCCAGACAATAATGTGGCTCAGTGTGTGTTTGCTGAAACAAGAGGAGAGAAGCTTCAATAAAATTTAGATTCAGAAATGACAAATGTGGACTGATGATCATGATTGGGCTCTTCAGATGACAGGTATCAACTGATCATATTTAACTATGTAAATGTTCTTGGCCTAAAGTCAGCTGCGATGATTGTCAGCCAACTCATAAATTATTAGTTATATTTTGGCGACTCAGTCTAACCTGCATTATAAGCACATTGTAGAGAGATCCCTTAAAATAGATACATAACTAACATGAATGGCACTTATGTGACACGAAAAGCTTCTTGTTGTTTTTATTTCACATATTCTGCAGTTGTTTGGTCACATTCTATTGATCAGTGTACTCTGTGGTCAGTGAGTGTCAGCAAGCAAGCCTTAAACTGATGTTAATTAGCTTCCTAGTGAGCAAAATGCAATTTAGTTTAGTATGCAGTTCTTAAATGGCCTTTACTAAATATACATACTATGTTTGAAGTTTCAGTGTCAAAACAGTGACCGTCTCTCTGTGAATTGTACATTCTCTAATCTCAACATGAAAGTTGGTTCTTCCATCAAGTAGATTCCTTTAATTACTGATTGCCACCTGCCATGGGTTGGAGGTTGGCTTTTTTGGCAGCCGCCTGCAGTATGTGCCATAAATACTGTATATTTCTCATTTTCTCTGGAAATACCCCAAGAATGATGAACAGCGGGTCTCCAGGGAGCTTTAAACCCAGTACTCTCTCAAGTTATTCAAATAATTCTCTCCAAAATTTAGGACAGAACATGTTCAGGATATTTTTCCAGCTTTCACTTGTTTGGGGTTGGTGTAGGATACAGTGTATTAGCTGTTTTCCAATGAATGCATTTATTGGTTTCTCAGGAAATGTTTTTCCACACTTCTATTAGGAGTCACCCTAAGATGTTTCTTATACAATGGTTGAGTGTTAGAGCACAGAATAATTTCCATTTTTCAAAAATTGCTTAATAAATATAATCTACTTTACATTTGAATTAGTTAGTTGCTCTCAGGATCAAAAAGTGATTTGGTGAAATACACAATTCATTACTTTGTTTTGTAATAATGGTCTGTTTTGTCATGAGAAAGAGAGGATGTTACAGTGACTTGAACTGCCTTTAGGCTGGTTGGTCTGTTTAGTGGATTATTAAAGATGATACTTTGACTGTTGATATGCCACATGAGATACAGTTTTACAGCCAGGTAAAGGCATAATAGACTTACCGGACATTGATTTTGGCTTAGTTTGATATATTTCATAGTGGAAGAGAAAGATTTACTCATGACACCTTGCTGCTCTCACTGGCACCTCACCAGAGGGGGCACCTACTGTAATGGAGGTGAGCCATTACTAACAGGCTGCTGTGAGATCACCAACTGCACCGGTTTATATTTAGAGCGCTGAAGCCTCTTGTGACCTTGGTAACCATAGTAATGGTGTTTGGATATGACAAAGTTGATATAACTGCTTCAAATTAATCAGAGCTGCAGTTAATTTAAGTGGCTAATAGATGTTGGTCTTGACAATGAAGTGCGCATAAAGTAACCCATATTTTGTAAGATAGATATATTTGCTTCTCTTGATTGGTGTTGTAGCTGTAATCTGTTTATGTGCTTGATGTCAGTGTGTTAGGCAGGGTGTTGATGTGACAGATGAAGAGCTGAGTAGAGAATAAGGTATAGTTGGTTCAGTCTCAACATATATTTATCTTCTAATCACAAAAAGCACACAGCAAAGGAACTTAACTCTTCAAACTCTGCAACTGTGTAGGCAGTGTTTATGAAATACAGAGCAGTGAAATCTCACAGAAGTTTTCCTGTCGCAGAGAGCCATCTACTGAACATTTGAAGTCATTAACATGCTGGCTGATGTCAACATGGGAGATAATTACTAAGTTTAGCCTTTTCCACAAACTTTTTCCATCTTTTTTTGTTGTAATTTCTTTCCCACAGCCATAAGAGTGATGCATTTGATCTTACGTCATTTCTGAAGTTCTTTTCAACATGAGTCATTTTAGTTGTGTGATGACTGAAACCTATTTATAGGCTGACCTTAATAACTGGGAGTCTTTTGCTGGGTCCAATGAAACAACATAAAATAAATCATTTGTACGTGTTGGCAACTTAAAGCACACTCACTAGATTTGTTAACCATCTTTGTTAGATTCTATATTTCTATTTCTCAGCACAAAAACACAACCTGTTGTAGTGTCAGCTCTGCAGGACCAAGCTGTTGCGCTGCCCAACTTCATCAGCTGCTTTTTCCATGCAACAGGATATCAAAGAGAATTTGTTGACTGAAGATTCTGTTACGTACTGTTTTTATGGTGACATTCAATTCAACAGATGTTGTCAGCTATATTTCATGAAGGTGATCACTGCAAATAAAGTTTCTGGCAGAGTTTAGCCATTTACTGAGATTTATGAGTAGTATTACAGTTGTAGTCCTCCTGGACATTTTTATATACACAGTATTTCCTTTTTTGGGTATGAAATATATCCTGGTTCTGGCACACATTTGACAGCATATGTTTTTGTTTTTGTTAAGGATTGGCAAGTACCTTATTTGTACATAGCTTTGAATAAAAACATCTGCCAAATGAATAAATGTAATGTTAATTTGTCTGGTAATACAGAATGAATAGAAGTATCACTTGTGGTAGAATTTTCTGATTTTGAGTTTAGCAACAGCATTAGTTATTTTGAATTTCTCTGTTAAAAACTGGTGCACATAATGTTTTATGCATTAAAGTAAAGCACAGGCTCAGTGGTGCTCAATTGTCACATTTGGCAAAGGCTGAATAGCAGCCAATGTGGCGAGTCATGAATTTAAAATTGAATCCTGCACTAATCAGAATCTTTATATTAATAATGGACTAAATGGCTATGTTCAAAGCGAATATTGTCACCTACTGTATAAGAGAATTATCTCTGGATCCTTTTTGCTCAGATCTTTTCTCCGTCTCTCACTTCATTGTTTTGGTTCTGCAGCCCACATTTTGTTGTTGGTTCTGTCTCGCTGCTGAGTGTCCAAACAAGATGACAAACACGACTCTAAATGGATGCTAATGTTGGTGCATATCAGTTTGAAGAATAAGTAGGCCCTTTTTTCAATCATGTCAACTTTCTAATGTGATAATCAATACTCAGTGTTGTGTTTAAAGCTTTTTGCACTCTACGCAAGTGGCCAAAAAAATACTTTAAATTACTGCAAGTTAAATCTAATGTTTCAATAATGCTTATTCGGCATTGCTGGCCACAATTCTGTCATTGTCTGCTGGATGGCAGTGACACTATGAAGGAAGAATATAATTCATAATTAATAGCAGGTTTTAAGATGACAAAGACAGAGACAACATTTGACTACTATTTTTGTGAGCTGAGATGTTTAAAAGGCAATGCTAGAGGTGTGGAGTCAAGTGACATGATTTGGACTCGAGTCAGACTCAAGTCACAAATTTGATGACATTGGACTCAAATTGATAAAATCAAAAAAAGACTTGCAACTCGACTTGGACTTTAACACCAGTGACTTGTGGCTTCACCTTGGCTTGAATCTTTTGACCTTAGCTTGGTTCTTTTGACTTGAAATACTTGATACCTTCCCCAAGTCAATTTTTCTAGTCTGAGAAGATTAAATTACAACAAGACAGGACAAAAACACACAAAATTAATCTGTTGTGGTTGACTATTAGTTAATAGTACTTTATGCTATGAAAGTGCCATGTCAGCACTACTTTTTATGTTTGAGTTTAGTGGCACTTGTTTGAACAAACTTGTTTTAACAAAGAAGTACAATTAAAAGAAGAATTCATTAACTTTGTAGATTTATATATTATTGGTGGAAAGGGGGTATTACTTGTGACCTGCAAAACACTGACTTAACACATAATAACATGTTATTGTATTGACATATAGATGCCCTGTAAAAAAGTAATATTTTTATTTTCTAAAAGAAAAAGTCAGTCAAAACTTTTGAGATTTTGACAAAACAAACTGGTTTAGCACCTGTAGTTACAAACTGTTCAATAAAAGGCTGCTTCACAATGAACAGAAAATGTCCACTGCATCTCTCCAGGCAGTTTTTGTACCAGTTATCACAAGTATTGTTTATCCACATTTTTACATTGTTGTTTGCAAAAGTTGCCTCAACATCTTATACAGTGTGTACTTTCATAATGAGAATCCTTTTTTCTAATAAACACCAACAATGTGAGTGCTCCATGAGTATGACCTCACTTTAAAATTGTGGCTGCAAGAAGTTGCAAGAAATTGCAGCAGCTTTAGACAAGAGCTGTGGCGTTAATTAATAGGTGTAAATAAGGTGTATATGATACTAATTGTAAACCAAGGGACATGTATGAGTAAAGTGTATAGTGTTGTGCAAATGACTGGCTTTCTCCACCACTTTCTGTGTAACTAAAAAGCAGTCAGCATGCAGTTGCTGAGAGACTGATGTGGGTCTCCTTCACTGGCATTGAGGTAGAACTGATTTCAGATGAATTCAAGCTGAACAATAGAAGCTCCTCTGCACACTGTGCTGTGAGTCAGTGAAAGTTTTTCACACACGGGTACAGTAGCAGTCATACATTATTATGAAGACCTTGGTGAGTCATCTACAAAAAAAACACAAATTACCAGCGCAAAAAAAAAAGGTTTTTCAAAAATGAAATCAGTTGAGCAAAATGAAATGCATATTTATTTATCTTTCTCTGTTTTATTATATTTATTGGTGTTGGATACATTTTGCACAGTGTTTTGTTGTCTAATTCCAGTGTAGGTAGGAAATGATATAAATGTGCACTCAGCACCTGCACCGCACACAGCTGATGTATCATGTGTGCTGGTCTTACTGATTTAACCTTTTGAACTGAAGCAGGTGATGTTCTTGGATTTATACATCTTAAAAAAATGTTGTTTTTGGCTGGACTGCAAAGCAGGCACTAAGTGACTCCTAATTGTGAGATGAGTTTTCTGTAGTGTTTTCTGTATGTGTTAATTAGAGAGCTTCAGAGATGCTGAAAGGCAGATTTTGTTATCTTTGGAAAGAGCCAGTCCAATTGTTTACCCCTTTTTCCGATCTAAATGCTAAGCTAAGCTAGCCAGCTGTTAGCTGTAGCTTAATATTAACGTACAGACATGAGAGTGGTGTTGATCTTCTCATCTAAGAAAAAAATTAAAAACATATTTCCCAAAATGTCATAAAAGCAATTGTGAGGCCAAACTAGTTTTTCTCATATATCTGCTTTGTGGTCACAAACATTAAAGGTATACCATGCAGGAACTGTTGGCTAGTCACACTACCTCTGTGTTTGTTGTATCTGAGCTTCTCTGCTTGTTTTTGTGGTAGCCATGCTGGCCACACATGCATTTTAGTGAGTGTGAGTCCCATGTGTGAATCTGAATGACTTGTAGTGATGCACATGTCGACCTGGTTCGGGTAAGCTCGTGAGAAAATATTGCAGGTTTTGGGTGGGCTGGTCATTAAGTGACAAAACAGTGTTTCGAGTCAGTTATTAATATCCTACAGAAACATTGTGCATTCGCTCATCTTCATCCTACTCTTACCCTCTCTCTGCCCCTCTCGCTCGCACAGCAGGCAGCTTTAACATCAGCACTGCTGCTCTCAGGCTTTACATTATCCGTCTGTTTAAGTACGACATATTTGTTTGTTTGGTCATAATGTTTGGTAAAAATATTTCCCTCTGAGAACATGTAGGCCTAACACCGTGTCCTTACAGTGTTCACTGAATCCCTTAAGTATGTACATCTGTAATGTCATGTAAACAAACCACTCTACCGATCGGCTGTGCACTCATAGAAACAAACCATGTAGGCTGTCAGTTGTTCATTCATTTCCGTAGCTTATCCCTGTTTGGGGTCGCGGGGGGGCTGGAGCCTATCCCAGCTGACATTGGGTGAGAGGTGGGGTACACCCTGGACAGGTCACCAGACTATCGCAGGGCTGACACATAGAGACAGACAACCATTCATGCTTACATTCACACCTACGGTCAATTTAGAGTCACCAATTAACCTAACCCGCATGTCTTTGGACTGTGGGAGGAAGCTGCAGTACCCGGAGAAAGCCCACGCTGATACGGGGAGAACATGCAAACTCCGCACACTTCCCACACCCTGGATTCGAAACAGGAACCCTCTCGCTGTGAGACAACAATGCTAACCACTGCACCACCGTGCCGCCGATATCAGTTGTGCTCTAGAAATTTTACTTAAGATGTAAACACTTAAAAGATGGGTGACTACTTGCTGTCTTTCTACATTTGTACTTTATAAACAGAAAAAGCACGTTTTATATTGTGATAATCCCTGGAGATGACATACAATAGAGCCAACAGCAAGTAGGTTGTTATTAATGATGGTCATTATCAGGCGCTTTGAGCTCCAGTTTGTAGGTTTATGGGTTGGTTTCGGGTCACTCATTAACACATATGTTTGTAGATAAGGGGGAATTGGCTCTCATAAAAGGCTGGCTAGGGACGAGTTTAAAACCCGCGTATCACAACTGGCTAGCTAATCACTGCCGCTCTGCACTGTGCTCATACAGCGGTTACCGCTGATAATGGGACGGTGTTGTGATGGAAGCAGAGTGCCCATCCTCCACTTCTCCCTAGTTATCAATGTTAGCACTGTTGCAGTTGTTAGCACTGTTGGCACTCTTAGCACCGTTAGCTGCTAGCCGGTGCTTTGGCCATCTCCATCTTGAGAACAGTGTGCAGACAACCTCTGAATCATAAATATGCTCTGAATATTGCATGGAGCTTCTGTAACTGTCAGTCATCAAGCGGTGGAAATTTGGCACATGATATTTAAAAACACACAGAAGGCATACAGACGAGTAAGAAGTTTTAGTGTTAATGGCAGTTGGAGTTCATGATTTTTGAAGGTGTTTTAAATGGATTTTATTCTGGTGACCTGATGGTAAGAGATAAGTGTTGATGTCGTAATAAGCATGGTTGACTTTACAGACAGATGTGATTCGTACTGAATGGTGTCTGTGTTTTTTACCCGCATGGCTGACGATCCAGAAAGTTTTGTCAATAGGCTACGCATTTGTCCAAATTGTAGAAGTTCTCTACTCTTGAATTGTTTTGTGAATTTCCTTGTTTTATTATGCCTAACAAGTTGACTTTAACAAGCTGCCTGAATCTACATAAACTTCTACATGCAAAATATGGATGTGCCGTTGTTATTTGATTGTATTCATACAATATGTCTTTTGTGACTTCGCTTCACTTCACTGCATATTCCAAGATGTATTATAGGTCAGAGGTTATTTCCCCAGCACCCTGAAAATACTGGAGTTTCGTCTCATTGACTTTCAGAAGAAAGAAAAAAAAAATCAACCTATCATTTACTGACAGGAAGTCATGGGTCAGAGCTTTCACTTTCTGCCACATACAGGCTCTTTACGCTGCATGATTTCACTAGGCTTGCTTCGATTGTTTGAATGCAGAAAAATAAATCAAAATTCTAATATAAAAGTCCATGAACAATGGTCATCTTATTGAATCACGGGGCAAGATGGAAATTGTATCAGATTAAAAATATGAAAGATTAAAAAAAGATACCTGCGTCAAAATGCCAGAAAATTACAGGTCAGCATAGGGGGGTAATATTGTGTACTCGGAAGTTTGTAGCCGACTCTTGACCTGCTTTACTCTGGGTACAGCTCTGCAATCTCCTTACGCTCCAGTTCCTGCCTACCTCATCTACTAGTTCTGTGGTTAATGCAGTGTTTGGTGTCATCTGCAGTGGCTCTTTGCTCTTCAAACATGCTCATAGTAATAAAGAATTCATTGGTGTACTGGATGAGTGAGTGAGCGAGGCAACAGCTGAGTGCCTATACTTTTCCCATCATTCCAGGTTAAACAAAAGCATCATTATACAGCTGTTAATGTAGCTGATTCATTGTGAACACTACACGTTTAAAGTAGTGTGTTTTTTTTACAGTGTGTTGTCAAATTGTCTAACCAAGCCCCCTCTTCTGTCATTCATTAGTTTATCCTTGGACAGTTTCCTGCCAGTGAGTCATTGACTCATTTTGACTTATTGTGATCTTGATGGTTTGGAAATGGAGAGTCTGCAACAATAAATGTGGGTTAAGTGCATCATGGGTGATTTTACTAGTGATAAACCGTATCCTCTGGCATCTTTTAAATCCCTGCAGGGGCTCGAACACTTTGCTGCGTCATCATGCTTTATTTCTTTCTGTCTCTGACTCCACAACCACACCCAACACTCAAATGCCTCTCTAAGTCAAGCACAAATACTCAATTCATTCTTCAATTTGCCTGCAAGGTTAGATGTTATAAACAAATACCACTGCAAGATGCTCTGCTTCTTTATTTGCATGATTTATGTTATACAACAGACTTGAAGTCAGGTGTGAGTTCATTCTGGCTTGCTGTACTCTGACTGACGTGGACTGGCAGGTACTGGTGCATTATGTTTTTCTTGCGATGATGACATCATCCCCCACGGTTGTGGTGACATTGCATCTGTGTGGTGCGTGCCTTGTGTTAGCATCAGTCAAGGTGACTGCGTGTTGGAGGTGCAGACAAAATGTAGATTTAATGTATTGCATTCATTGCTGCTATGTAGCAAGTCACCAGTTGGTGGAGGAATTGTGGTGGGGGGGGGGGCATAAATGTGCATGCGTTTGTGATGGAGCAGGGGGCGTGTATTAGGGGAGGGGAGAAGGGGTATTGTCCTGCCTCCATGCCCTCCGCAGGCAGCTGAGAGTCTTATTTGACAGCTTCAAGGTGGGAAGTGGAAAGACCAAAACAAGAACCCTAGCCCCCCTTTTTTTACCCCCTCCCTTTTTGTGGGGGGAGAGAAAACCAATCCGTCTCATCGCACTGTGGTGGCTGGGTTTGGCTCTTTGTCAGTGCAGGGGGGGCGGGAGGCAAGCAGGCAGTGTGAATGCATATCATGACCACAATAGAGCAAACGAGCACAGTTCAGCCATGAAAGCCCAGCGGGAGAGGCTGAGAATTCCAGGGCTGACGCTAGAGTGAGTATTTTCCTCCGTTATCCTACCGGGGAGGCAGCTCTGCTGCAGTGTGTAGCTTCATCTGTCTCTGTGTCATATTTGTTGCTGTCTTTCACTGTTGCTTGTGCATCGTTAGCATTAGCAGCAGCAACATTTGCAGCAGGAAGTCTAATGTCAAATCCTTCACAGCAAGGCAACAGAGGCTTACTTGTGACTGTGTGTCTGTGTGTGTTCACGCATTTATGTTTTCATGCACATGTGTGATAGACAGACAGATAACATGTCATGCTAAAGGAGTGCCGCAACATGCTTTCTTCGCTGGCGTGACACACTTATATTCACACAGTGCACACACAGGAAACACACGCATATTCATAACACACCTATGATGAGTGGCAGTGTTTGCTGGATGTGATCAATATTGTGGAAAGCAGTGAATTGCTGTGTGTTTACAGTACACGGAAGGTTTCCCTTTTTAGCAAAGCCACAGTCATTTGTTTGACTTGATCATTTTTTTATTTAGGTCAACAAGGTATTTGTTATGGTTCCCTCCATTGAAGGCTTTAAAACATGCAATTAAGGGGGCACAATTGGACGAATGAGTGACCGTGTTAGATTTGCTTTAAAGCCATTATTTCTGTGTAGGTTTTTTACATAGATATATTCTGTATTTTTCTTTCTGTCAACAAATCCCATGAAAAGACCAAAACCAGCAATGTGTTAGTCTGTTTGTCAGCACTTTCAGACTTTGAAAGCTTGTCTGGATCTCACACACCAGGAACATTGGTTCCCACTCAAGACATAATTCTTGAAAAATGGGTCACGAGTGTACACTTTCACTTTTACCAAAGGCTAAATAATTTCCTACAAACAGCAGGCCACTGTAACATTACTCAAACAACAAACAAATGTTGCATTATTTTTATCAGTGGATTAATACATTTAATGTGTTTGTGAGTGTCAACTGCATCTGGATGTGGTATTGAGTTCAAATAAACTACAGTGCCCATATCCATCTTAATGACAGAACATGTCAGCCATTGCAACAGTGTAGCTCATTGTTGTGTTTTTGATAGTTTTTGACAACACTGGAGCTTGATGGCAAGGAGGAGGAGGATATATCAAGCTGCACACACAAGCTGGCTTTGTTCTTTTTGTGGAATTTGATGAGACTACAGAAAAATGACCAGACCCATCCTTTAAAAATTGTGTTTCTGGACTGCCACTGCAGTAAAAGTTACTCACCTCTGTGTGACCTAATGCTCTGCAGTGCCATCGTTCAGTTTAAAAAGGGCTCAGTCCATTGCATCACAGGTAAAGTGAAATCCTCCTGTATGAATTAAAGCACAGGAGATAATAGGCCTGGGCGGTATGACAAAATTTTGATATCACGGTTTTAAGAAAAATCATATCGGTTTCACGGTATTTCACGGTATTTTGCTCAGGTTCGGCCAACTTGACATGCTGCGGTGTTGTGCTATGGCCTATTCAAGTGCCGGAATTTGTTATTTACCTGACAACGCCTGAACACAACACACGCTCCGCTCCATTCATTTGGGCTCCACTGACTGCGTACAGAAGCAACACATAGAGAAGCCAGCGGGGTTGTTTACCGTTTGCCGAGCCGAGAGGCTGCATGAAATGTTAAAGCATTTCCCACCTAAGTTATTACATATATTTGAGTTATCTACAAGTTTACTGTACTGTTTGTCATCTACTCGCTTTCAAATGTCCGCCACAGACATTTACACAATGTCACGGATAAACATGGGTAAATGCATGAAAAAAAAAGTCATCACATATCACCTCTGATAATGGTTTATTCATTTAAAAACACATTGTGCTCGTTTAGCACACTATTTCATGTAGTTTTTATCTGCTGGAGGGTCGCGTAGGGGAGCGTAGCGCGACAAAAATAGAAGAGCCGCGTAAAATAGAGTTGTAGCGCAACAGACTGGGGTTGTCCCGTTGCCGGTGGAGCAGCTGATTAACAGGGGGGCGAGCTGCTACGGGACTCGCGCTGCAGACGTGTCGCGCCGCTGACGTGCCCGGTGGAGCCTGGCCGTAACTGTCTCGGACTCTGGACGGGTCGTCTTCGGTCAGGAAAACGCGGCCCGAGCCGTGCTCTAGTGTGCTCACCTGTGTGTACACTTTGTCTGTGTGTGTGTGTGTGTGCGTGCGTGCATCGGGGCGAAACTCCGCCGTGCGCGATACAGAGGGCAGAGGAGAATTGTAAACGGCGGTGCGCCGCTGCTAGTTGCATATAGGGGAAACACTGCTCTTTTTGGTATGAGTTCTTCTGGGTCATCGTGTACAGTTGCTTCGCTTTTATGACTCTCTCCGGCAGCCATTCTCGTCTCTAAACTTTTTTATGCTCTCACTCTCACCCGCTCAAGCGTGCCTGTGGTGTGCAGCGGTGAAATGGGTCCCCGCTGACAAGCGTGCCTGTGGTGTGCAGCGGTGAAATGGGTCCCCGCTGAAGCACTTTCCCGCCACGCACGTTCCGGACGTTGTTTGGGCTATTCACTGGTATTGCGGTATATGAAAAATTCATATCATAACGAAAATAAATACCGGTCTTCGGTACAAACCGGTATACCGCCCAGCCCTAGGAGATGATAAGCTATTTGTAACCTCCTTTTTTGTAAATAATGTCAAATCTGTAACCTCTCTTTAATCTGTAGCCTTTTAGCCTGCGTGCCTGTTTTTTGTTTTTTCTAGTCTGAATTGAAACAGCCTATGGGGAGAGACGTTCCCAATGTCAACTAAACATTGCAGAACCAGACAAATGCCTTGGGAACCTGCTCTTTTAAACAAGATTTGGGTTCATCTGACAGGGACCATTACTCCTCATAATGCTTCTGCCGTCATCTGAGCACGTGTCAGAGCAGTGGGGGGGTTTTGTCCTGTGTGTGATAAAAGACAACTATTCACTACACTCCATTTAACTTACAGCCTCACTCCCCGAAGCTTGAGCCCCACTCCCACTAGCCCCTGCAGCCCGTGCAGCCCACTGCACGCTTTTCATTTTTGGAGGTAAGCAAGAGCTCTTCAACCATGCCTGTGTTGTTACTGAAAGGTCTTTTAGTGCATGTTTGAGTCAGTCTTGTCATCACGCATCACAAGGCTGGAACTGGGTATTCAGTTTGCCCTCCTAAAATCATCTGCCATTGCAATGACATTGAAAGAGGAGAACTCAGTGCTTATATAATGTTGATAGTGTGTCCCCCCCCTTCCCCCATCTTGCCCCTCTCTGTTCTGAGGTTTATGCTCCTCTTTCATGTGCTAAGTAGGATTTGTGGCATTTGCAATACATCAAAGTGAAGAATGGTCTCAATCTGTCTGAACCCCAACTGGATTGATTCATTTAGGAGTGAAGAGTATTGAAAATGGTAAAAGCTAGTTTTAGATTTCTCAGTAATGGTTTCCTATCCAAGCTTACTGCGTATATCTCTCGATATTAGTGTTTAAAAATCTGCGTTCTGAGTAGAGCTTCAGATTATTTTATGAACATCAAGACTTTTATCCTCGTGTCACTGAAAAGATTATTTCTTTGGGGGGTAAATGTGCTTCAGTGATGTCTGAGATAGCATGCCCTCTCCACGAACTCCTCATTTCACCCGCCAAGATGCTCTGTTTTTTTTTTTGTTTTTTTTTGCATGGATGAGCCTCATTTGGGGTTTGACTTTTAAATAGGTCATAAAGGTTGAAGCCATCTTGTTGTGGCTCTGTGTTGCTTAACTGGTGTTTACGAATTACTGCTCGGTTGGATAAATGGATAAAAAGGTGGCCTCGGAGCCTTTCGATGATGTGATGAATTAGAGTATTGTCTGCTTTGTCTCTGTCTGCTGACAGATGTTGATTGCACACAAATATAGTCTATGAGAGCAAGTAGCAGTAGTTGTATTTAAAGGTGGATGGTTTACTGTTTCTACTGTTTATCCAACTTCATGGTAAGCTTCGGTTTTAAGGAACTTAGCCCTCTGCAGCAGCTTCTCTGAAACACAGTCCAATTAGAACTTAATTGCTTAAGAAACAGGACTTTTGAAAAAGGAGGCTCACTGCATAAGAGGTATCTCTTTGTCTTACTCGTAAAAAAAGAGGGTCTCAGTCTGTGCTTTCTGTCAGGTTTTGTTGGCTCTATTTGAGCTGCTTCTGATGCAGATGTTGTCAAGAGAAATAGTTGGAATTAAACTTGGAATTCTTTTTTTTTCTTCATCTCATTCAAAAAGCTCAATATTGAAGATTTTCTGTATCAATGAATAGCATGAAACACCCACCCATGTCACCTCTGATCTCCTCTTCTTCTGCTCAGCTTTCATAGAGAGTCAAGTGCAGCAGGCATTTAAGTGAGTCAGCTCCATAGAAGAATGTGAAGATGTTTTTTACTGGCTGTTTTTTTTCTTTTCTATTTGACAGTTTCAGTTTTTATTCCATCACGTACCTATGCACAGGGTTTGGTGTTGCAGTGATCTGTGTCATGATCTCAGATGAGATGTTTAAAGAATGATGCAGTAGAAGACATAATCCTCCACCATTGATATACCAGTGTAGCACCATCTACATCTACGGCACCATTATATAGCAGCATGTTTGTACCAATCTTACCTACGTGACATATGAGAGAAAGGGTGTTAGTGACTGACAGATGTTCCATAAAGAAGTTGGTGGCAAAGTTAGTGTGACTTTGCAGTAGTGTAACATCCCAGTGGCATAGATTTTATCCAATCAAGTGTTTAAATCAGGTACATTTGTGAGCCTTGATGTTCACAGGTGAACATGGACTGTCTCCTTGTTTTGATTCAACTCTAAAGTTGGGATTTGCAATGGGTTGCATTATCTTGTTTCAGGTTTTTTTTAATGTCTGCAGATAAAGAGCCTATTACTCTTGAATTTTTCAGTTGTAGCCATAGTGAGACCCCCAAGCCAATGTAGTAGCCGACCTTAGTGGGTGTTCAGATGGAAGATGGTCCGGTGTTAATAAGAAAAGCAGGGGTTTGGTGATTGGGCGATGTTTTTTCAGGTACCATTCAGATAGGGCTGAGTAGTACACAGATATTATGTTGATATTGGGATAAGATACTTGTCTTAGATTTTGGATATCTTTATAAAAGTGTTGTCTTTCCTGGTTTTAAAGGCTAGATTGCATTAAAGTGATGTAATTTTCTGAACCTACTCAGCTGTTCAAGCTGTTCTATTATTTGTTTTACCCACATTATTTTCACATTACTGATCTCATTGTATAAATATTTTGTGAAAGCATTAATAATCAATCCTACAATATCACTGCAATATCAGGGTTGAGTTATTTGGTTGAAATATTGTGATATTTGTTTTATCCATATAGCCCAGTCCTACCTTTAGAAAGAAATCAGATTCAACAGGTTCAGTTTGAGTAACAGATCCATGAGTTTTAAGATTTATAAGACGTCCAAAACTCAGCAGGTTGAAATACTCTTGCCACAGGCTTTTGCAACACTGGAAAGTCATCACGGTGACAATCATATCATCTTTCGGCGCACGAACTGTGAGGCAGCAGTCAAAAAAATGGTTCACATTATAAAGTAATCCATCAGGAATATGTGCTTGAATGTCTTTGATCGGCCAACACGAGAAGCTCACTGGGTGGGACTGTGTTGCTGTAAATGTTAAGCCAGGTTGAACTTTTTCTTTCTGCATCAGTGGGTGTTTTGACAGACTGGCTAAAGTTGGTTTAAATGTTAAATGTGACCTTAAATGATACTGACCATACACCTCGTATCATGGTGTGTGTGTGTGTGTGTGTGTGTGTGTGTGTGTGTGTGTGTGTGTGTGTGTGTTCATTTTGATCCAACGATAGTAAACATTTGAGCAGGACAGAGCCATCACATCTCAATCGGATCTCACTGTGGTCAATACAGACACGTATTGATACCAGTTGTAAATGTAATCAGGTTGAATTATATCTAGATATAATCTGGATACAAGATGTATTTTAATGCAAGGTGTGAAGGAGGGGTGGGGGAGGGGGATGTTTTGACAGTAAATGTAAACACAAATTCTATTTACAAGAAAACTCCACAGGGCAGCTGTAATTGTTCTCACAAAGCAAGTAAATGTCCAGGCAAACCCACTTATTGTTAGTAATAACTGTTATTTTCAGCTTTCATATCACTTCTCAGAGTAAACAAGGATTTCACAAAATATACTGACCTTTCCCAGGATTTCTGAATGATAACAGATTGGTGCCTGTGTTAATTACTTGTATCTCCTGTGTTTCATTGTGGTAGGGTATTTTCTGATTATATAAAAACACTGACAGTTCTTTAGATATACAGCCAAGAATACATCAACACTGAGCATAAAAATACTGTATACTAATGCCATTGTTGTAAGATTATTTTATGTTTATTTTCATTTTCAAGGATAACCAGAAACAAGTCATTTCATAGTGAGGGGACAGCAACCCAAATTTTTCTGCTGGTGATGTCAGTGTAGCCAGTGACCTCCCTGTTCCTGCTGCTCTGTGCAAGTTTGACTTTGAGCCATCTGAACCATCATTTCTTATGTGGAACACAGAAACAGAGCAGAGCCATAATTAGAGTGAAGGCTGTCACACTGGCCTGTAGGGAGCCAGACTGAGCCATTCTGAGGGACACACATGCAAAGACTTTATACCGACAAAATGGCTTCTGATAACACTTTATTACGTGTAAGTAGAACCAGTGGTTACGTGCCAGTCATGGTAGTGTCTCTCCTTTGTCCATTTCACTCGCCGTCTCCCTTCCTGAGTTTTGAACCCCTTCCAGGCAACGCACTTGGCAAGTGATTGGACTAATCTGCAGCATCCTGATGGTCCTCAGGTCTGACTGTGCACTTCCTTAGTGAAGCTTTTAACCAGTCTTTCATCCACCTCTTTTGCTCTCCTGTTCACTGTCAGTGTGAAGAAGGCTGATTTTAGGCCATCATAATGCCCTGCATATTACAAAAGAGCTAGTGCTAGGTGCTCATGTGGTGTTTATCTTTATCCCAGTAAATATATGAAAACGGGTCACATGACCACCCCTAGGACGTAATGTAGATTTCTTGTGTAATTGTGCTTAGAAGTCAGTGTCACTGCTAAAATAAAATTACTTAACAGCTGTGTAAAACATGTATTGGCTTCTGTATTTTGGTCCAATGCATTATAATTTAAAATAATATACAGTTTTTAAGAAATTGTCCCCAAACATGAACAACAAACAATGAGTAAGGTGTAGTATTTGCCATGGTGTGTCATGCTAGACCTGCCAAGACAAAGCAACATTGTAGAATTATTGGGATGCAAGATGCATGATTAGTATATTTACATTATTAGTATATTTAAATATTACATTGTAATTATTGCCTTGATCCACTGGTCCATAAATATTAGACCTTAGCCCACATTATTGACAATCCTTAAATATGAGCTGCATTTATCTTTGTTTTTACTTGCTCATATGAGGTCAGTGGTTATTTCTATGTCTGTTAAGCTCAGTAAGACAAGATGAATGTTTTGAAGCTGGATTGTGAAAGTAACATGCATACAATACTTCATCAATCATGTGACTAAAGCGATGTCAGACTCTGCACACACTAACAGAAGCACTCTTATCACAGCTTTTGAGTTCTGTTGTTACAACACAGCCAGGTGTCTGTCTGCAGGGCTGAACTTTGCTCTCTCCTTTGGTCAATGAAAATAAGTAATCAATGGCTTGGTTCCCCTGAGGTTGGATTCTTTGTGATGGCTCCGTAACGGTTCATCTGGTTTGGAATATGATTTTGTTCCATGCCAAGGGCTGCCACTTCAGGGAATTTTGTCTGCATACTGTCTGCTCCCCGCAGGCTGCTCTGATCAGCTGACTCTGAACTCTCGCACATACATGCAGGACTCCAAAGTCAAATTCATCACTGAGCTGACAAAACACCAGTTTTCATGTGGGTTATGCATGCGTGTTCATGCACAAATACAGCTCTCTCAGCCCAGTTTTCCTTTTCTATAATGTTCATTTTATCATTAAGTGAAAGCAATTAGTTAATCAGTATTTTTGATTGAGTTGGATATTGTAAACAAGGATTAAATTTCAGCTCCGCATGTTTTCAGTAGTCATTTGTGTTAGGCTGCTTATCCGCAGACCTGGACACATGAGTCAAGGATCAAAGGTGATAAAGTTAAGGTGAGGCTCCCATCAAATGAATGAGGTAGGTCTGTCTATCCAGGGAACAGCTGAGGGAAGAATTTATGTAGTAGCAGAAGAAATCCATGCAAAAGCAAAGCATTTCCATTTCAAATAGGTCCTGCTTAATACACTGACCCACCGAACTTTTGGAGGGGTGCCAGTTTGTGAAAGCTGCAAGTGCACAGCAGCATCTGCTGATGATGCAGCACCCCACTGTCTCACAACCCCCCTGCACAGGATGTGAAGTGGTAGATGCCTGTTACATGATATGAAGCATGTTGAGCAAAGGGAGCAGGGTGAGTGTTTGGGATACGGAGCACAGTCGCAGTGAGAAGAGAAAACAAAAAGTCAGCTGGTGTTAGGTGTCATATCGCTGCAACAGTGGAGGCTGTCACCACCTGACCTGGATCACACACTCTGTGTGCCTTTCAGGATCCTCCCTGGATTACCTTTTTATTTGAGGACAGAGGAGGACAAGGTGTCCTCTCTGCCAGTGTGTTTATGCCGCAGCTGCCTGCAGATGTGCCTGTGCAGAGGAAGTTTGGACCTAAGGAGAGCTGTTGCAGGAGTACTTGTCAGGACTGCGCTGGGGGTCGCATCCTCCTGAACCCTGAAAACCGTCGCATCTCCTCACAAAGTCTTCAAAAGCCTCCTTTACATCTCCCTCTCTGGCATGACTTGGACACGATGTCAGATTCTAGTCTGTGGACAGTACTGTCCAACTTTAATATGCCACATTTCTTCAGTGGAGCCCGTCTGCGTCGGTCTAAGAGGTAACCTTTAAAACAGTTTGAACTATTTCTGTATTTTCTGCACTGTGACATGTTGCTTCACGGACAGGCGTCTTTTCAAATCAGATACCGAAAGTCAGTCTTTTCTGAGTGAAAAGCTTATTGTCCTGGCAAACAGGTAACTTGACACTGATTGACAAGAGGTGTGTTTTCTTGTATTTACAGCCTGTCAGTGGAGCTGTATTACTAGGCCAGCATGAATAAGAAGCAGGGTGTTGCCTTCAAGCCTATTGTGTATTACTTGCTTTGTGAGTCAAATGGTAATTGAATGTTTGTCGTTGAAGCAGTCTCATGTTCCTTACACAGGATGTGTACTTTGCTATGTGCCATTCCCATTAGTTAAGAGTTGGAAAGTGGAAATGCAGATTGTTTTTTGTTTTTTAATTTCCGTAACGGATTGTTTTTGTTAGTGGTGCTGTTACAGTTTCTATCCACAACTAAGAAACAACAAGGTATTGAGAAATTGTTGTGCTTCATAAAATGCTGTGTATTTCATTTGACTTCTTAACGTCACCGAAAAAACACTTCATTGGTTTATGTGATTCAGAGTGTGTAGTCACTGGTTTATAGCTAAGCCACTTGATCCCAGTTATTTGTATATGGTTTGGTGAAGCCCATATAACAGATATTTATCTTTAATCCCTGTCCTGACCCATTTTATAGTGCAAAACGGCTTAACATGGAATACTGGCTTTTTTGGACATCTTGTATCAGCGCATAAATATTTTTTTCATTTGAAAACTGCAGTCAAATTTAATGCATATTGAAAACTGAAGCTTGATGCTGTTAAAGCACAGTCTCCGAGATCCTAGCCATGTTTTTCTGCATTGTGTTTGTGAATAAATTGATGAATGACTGTAAGGATGAACTGATTATTAATCTGGTGCTATACAGAATGAAAGTTTCGTGACAGATCACCAGTGATTCCCTAATCTGAAATTAAGCGAGCTGAAATGGCTTTTACCCTTTTAGGTGCTCTGAATATAAAACACGTCTTCCATATCATTACAATACTGACCTTTTTAAACACTCCTCCTTTTAGTTATGATCTGAATATTTTAACATAAGGTCATGATATGTGACACAGCTGTTAACCTAAACAAGAAACTGTAGACTGAGTAATAAGGCCACTGACACATCAGTATTCATGAAGTCAAAATAGAAAAGAAGATGCAGTAAACTGTATTTCTGTAATCATTTTAGGAACCTCAGGATTTATGAACTTTGCTGCAACTACTGACCATATTACAGTTGGGTACTAAGTTAGATATATTATACACTCTATGTGAAAAATAAGCTTCTGGCAAACTTAAAAAAACTCACAAAAAAAAAGAACGAGATTTGTCAAAGCTGAGTCTCTGAGGAGCTATGTAATACTGTACATCCTCAGATGTAGAAAATCAGTCATCAGTGGCTAGGAGGGAAAAAAGCTGCATTGCTTTTACCCAAGCTGCAAGTTTTTAAATACTATTAATAGAGCTGTGTGTGTCATATGTCTGACTTTGAATTTGGGTTTGTCAGCGAGGAGCAGCGATTTATGTGGCATTGCGCTTTGTCAGCTCACCTGACAGCTCTGACAAGGGAGCAAAACTCACAGAAGTGAAAAAGATTAATCATGGCTTTTTCTTTTTGTTGACATGGGTCAGGATCAGACATTTCAGATTTATCTGGATTCAGACTGTAGTAAACCGAAGGCTTTTTATCTATTTTTGCCATCTCCCGTAGCTCAAAATAAGTAAGCACACTGAAATTGAAGAAATTGTTTTTGACAGATTCAGATTACTTTGTAATGATAAAGAGTTACAGTAAAGTAGGTCAGCGTAGAATACGAAATAAATGTAAACTTAAGGTAAAATGAGCACTTTTAAATATTTTACAATAAAATCTGAAGTTTCTCTAACTTTGATAAACACCTTTATAGATTATTTTTAGTCACAGCTACGCCTGTGGAGATTTGGCATGTAATACATCTATGGTGTCATGAGGTTGAGGGTTTTGCATATAACCGAGACTGGTAAACCCTCCTATGGAACCGTTCCAGGAATCTCACACATCTGCAGTACAGCATACAACACTGGCCTACTTTCTCCCTATCATCTTCGCCCAGGGCGTCTTTATCCCTCCTTTAAAGCCTCACTATAGCGACACGTTTTTTTTCCTCCTAACTTAGCCTTTCTGGCCACTGAGGTGCCTCCACCAAAGCTCAGCTTAGCATCAGACATGATGAAGATGGCCTGTGTGCCATCATAACCTGTGACAGTTTTTTTGTAAAGTAATCCAGAAGCAGTCATTTCAGTGTCTCCATGAGAGGCTCTCCACTCTGTAATAGGGGTTGTAATGGTACAAACAGTGGGGTGGGCAGTGAGAGGGTAAAGCAACAAGAGGGTTGATTGGGCAGCAGTGTGGCATTCTCTTGGCCTAATCCACAGTGAGAGGGTATAAATAGATCTCGTTAAATTTGATCCTCTTTGACTGAGCACCTGTGTACCAGATATTATTCACTCCCTCCCCGTCACGATAAATGATTCATGGCATGTGTCCACACTCTTGATCGCAGGGGTTAGCCCTAGAAACCACTTGAGTAAACAAGAATGAATGGGACTTTAGTCAAAACAGGGTTTCCCCTCCGATTTAGGGAGATGAATTGGATTTTGGTGTAACAATGGGGCAGCAACAGGACTGCAGAGAACTACAAGCAGCTTGGGATGTTTCTGTTGCCAGTCATTGGGCTGCATGCAAGAATATTTTGGTATTCTTATCCAAAATCTCTGACTTTTTATTACTGCAACTTTGCTTGTGCAAATGGAGTGTTTCAAAGTCTCTTAATTGGACAAACTTGACGTGAATCACTCATTCAAGCTTGTGGAACTTCATCTGCTCATTAGGATGTACGCGGTAGTGAGATCATATCATGAACATAATCGATGCCCCTAAAAGTTGCTATATGAGGCCACCAGTTTTGCTCTGCTCAGTTGATGACCTAAGAGTAAAAACAAGACTTTCACACTGTACAGTTTCAAGTCCTGCTGTCATTAATCAGCAGACTAAAAGATAATAAGTTCAGCAGCATCAGTAGTTATATTAGAGAACCTGAAACAATTGGACAATATTAATAGTACAGCTGTCCACAGCATGCCATCAGAGCAGCGCCATAGATATAAAGTGAGAATGGATGACATGAAGTTTGATGGCAAAAATGTCTTGAATAAGCAAAACATTCCACGACTAATATGAGAGGTGGTCAAGGGGGAATGTGACCATCACAGAGAAATGAGGTAAGAGAATATTACAGCCTACAGAAGAAAATGTCACACTGTGGGGTACAACAGGGGATGATACTAGCAGCTGAGTGCATAGTGAGTTTTTTTACATAGATTCTGCTAAACTGTATGTATTGTATGTACTGTAATAAAATAAAATATATTATTGGCACCTGATGATGATATGATATGACAAAATATTCATCTTGTATAAAGTTTGCCTTAGCTATAAATCTTATTTTAGTTCATTTCACTATTGTATTTAAACTCCAAATTCATTCAGATAAAGGCATTATGATTTTTAAATCAAACAGGTGTTTTTTTTTCTTTAAGAGACAGGAAGCCTCATGACTTTATGATTTACACGACAGGTCTGGAGCAGTTGGGAGTTTTATTTGTACCTAAAAGAAAGTCTGAAGTACGAGAAAACTTGGTGATTGCCACAAATTGTCTTAAATCTCTTGTATGTGCCACCTAAGAACAAATTTGTTGGTACAACTGGTTCCTGCATGTGACCCAATGTCTGAGCAGGTGTTTCCAATCCTTAAAGGTGAAGGTAAAAGTTTGCCTCTGTGCCTTTTTAAGTTTGTCTGTGAATTGCACATGACTTTGGTTATTGCTTTAGTCAGATCTTGTACAGTTAAGTGAATTTTTATATGACCACTCTTCTCAACACATGCCTCAGAGAAATTAAAATAACTTGTTGAGAAGGACGTGTCACGATACTGGAATTTCCACCTTGATACAGAACCTTGAAAACAAATTAATATTCACAACCATTTTCGATACTCCAGGGAAAGATTGACATTGAGGGCATGATTTTTTTTTTTTTTTTTTTTTTTTAATTAAAAAATAAATAAATCAAAGCTATAACATGACACAAAATACTTTTCTTTTCTTGGTTGGTAGCAGAGAACAACTGAGTGACTGTAGTACACATTAATGTTAAAAGAGAGTGAGAAAGCACAAAGCTGGTACCAGTGTATTGAAACTGCATGAAATGAGTAGTGAAATCACTTGAAATGTTTAGAATTTATGTAGCCATTAATCAATATTCACGAGTTGGAGGTTTTTGCTTCAGTGTGCAACATTACATAATACATGAGTACTGATTTATTTAAATGCATATATATCATAGTTGAAAGACCAATATCTTGCAGGTCAAATCACATTAAACTTTCAATTCAGAAATTAGTTAACTTTGCTTAAAGGTCATTGCTTTGTTGAATATCCAAATACCAGAAATTTCCTCAGCAACTTCAAACATCAAAAGTTTGCATTCTCTCATTTATGATTATATAAACACTGAACCATAGTAACCACTGATTAGTTAATATTTCATCTCTTCAGATTTGTTTGTCGTCTATTCATCATCACATTAGACACTACGGGGCTGGTTGCTCAGCCATTAAGCAGAAGCCACGATTCCTCCTCTGTCTGCAGATAGTTCTAGTGTCATCGTTGAATCGATGCATCAAATTTGTGCAAAACTGTGTGAAAGAAGTCAACACCAGCAGGAGCACAAAAATCATCCAAGGGCCTCTTGTGTATCACTCTTTTGCACTCATCCTACCAAAGGTATACACTGTGTTGAGTTAGAATGAATTAACAAGCTTGTCTCTTAAACATATCTGGTGAGTATCATTAAGTATCTAGTCAGGTGTCATTTGTATATACTCATGGCTGATGAAATGTACACACAATATATGATTTTAAAAAACCCTAGCAAGTACTATTAGCACTGCAAGTGGTTAAAATAACTGCACAAAGAATAAATACGGGCTTCTTTGAATCTTGACTCTTTATAAAATTTAGCTAACCTGAATACATCAGTGATAAAAAAAAACAATCATAAAAATCATAAATCTACGGGCCACAAAATAAATAACTCACAACTTTTGATCTTGAGACAGTAAATCTAATTGCTTTTCATTCATTCATTTCACTAACTTTTGAGAGCATAAGAAAAAAGGATCTGCTGAAGGCACATAGATTATTTTGGAAAGCTGATCACCTGCAGGTCTTAACTTTACCTGGACTAAACCTTTAAATGCAACAACTTTTGGGATGTGAAAAACATGTCAATACCTCATTGGTGTAAACTGTCAGAAATAATGTCATTATTTTGTATCCATCAGAGTCTTTGTAAATCTAGGCTTTAGTTTATTCCAAGGGTGCTTTCACACCTTACCCGTTTGATTTAGTTAAAACAAACCAGTCCACTACATTTGGGCAGCTGTAAAAGCTGTCAACTGAACCCTGGTGCAGACCAAACAACTAAACCGAGACTGCCTGAAAAGGTGGGATTCTGGTGCAGAGGGTTTGTGGTGTAGAAGCAAACAAACCAACCATAGAATTTTATGACAGCTGATATTTGATTTTAGCATGATTTCAAAAGCTAAATTGATAGTTAATTCATTTGCTCATCATGAAATCTGTCCACGATCTCAAATTTGATAAGGCCATGTATAAGCTATTAATGCACTTCAATTGGTAACCAAGATAAGTACTTTAGATATTTTTCACTGATTAAAGAGCTGTTTGACTGGCTGTGCTTGTATCTGACTCCATGTCATTCCATTGATTGTCTGACGGGAATCCGGCAGTAATGAGACCCAAACCAGTACTGTAAAAGATGCTTCCTTTTCGTCCTGTCTCAACCTGATAGTCATTGTTCAGTATGTGTGGTTGATTTTCAGTCTAATAATAGCTACTAATAATCAGTTAGAATTCTTTGTGAGCCCTTTGTGACACCAAAGAACATAAATATTCACATCAAAAGCATTAAAGTGCTGCATAAACTTCTGTCAGTCACCAGTATATATTTCCCCACATGGGTCCTGATAATGCAGGATGACGATTGCCCAAAGTGTCCAATCAACAAGTTACCTGTCAGTAGGGATGGGTCACGATTTTCGAATTTGGAATAGTCGTTTTATTTTTGAAAAATCGATTTTTTAATGCGACTATTACTATTCACCGTCTTATTTCCCCCCTTTATTTGACATGCAATTCAGCTCCTAACCGCACGAGGGCAGTAAAGGATTGCTACAGCAGTGTGAGATGGGCTACCAGCTAGTTTTTAATTCGAAAAATTGTCGAATAGTTGCCACGATTTTCGAATAGTGTTTTTGCTTGTGCTGCCCATCCCTACCTGTCAGTCAGTATATCTTCATTTTCATTCCTCCTGCTTTGTTTGTAAAAAGTCAGTGTGAACAGGAACTGGACCAGAACAAAAATGCTACAATGTATAACATTTCCAACTTTAATTAAATGAACCCAACTACAGGCATGAAAGCACCCTAAGTTTTTTGGAGCACAGCATAAGGGTGTCGAGAGCCTTTTGCACATTATTATCAACTCTTGTAAAAGTTGCCAGACTCTTTATTATTGCTGAAGTGACATTCAAGCTCTAAGGGCTCTACAGTGGCACCTTTTGGAGCTGCTCTTCAGTGGTGTTCACAAAGAGACAAAGGCGGCCTGCTAAGACGTCATTGCAGAAGCCCAAGTGCATTTGAACATTCTGTGCGATCAGTGCTGCAACACACAGGTATTCGAGCGGCACCCCTGTGTTTATCGGGTCAAAGTTGAGCACACATTAGCAGGTGTTAGGCCAACGGCCCGTTTCTGACAGTGTCCGAGAAACACTTATTTGTCATGTGAAACTGCTTTATTCAGTGTTTAAAGTGGTTTAAATCACCTGGTCTGTTTGTTGTGGAGAGGAGGAGACCTCTGTGGATAATTCAGTTCCCAGTAAAAACCTCCTGAACAATGAACACTGTAGGAATGCTTATCGAGAGAAGTTTTACCTGGTTGCAATCTGTAGTCCTCTCCGCTAGACACCACAAAAGTCCCCCTAAATTTTATACACTGTTCTTTGAAAACAAAAGTGGACCTTGTGACTCCCTTGTGGAGCATGGCAAGGTTTTTTTTTATTGTCAAAAAAACTGCCATTGTTAAAGCAGAATAGGGATTCATGGCTCAACAATTGTGGTTTACAGAAAACTTCATTGATAGATCTGTTTTTATTGTGAAACTGCCAATGAAAAATACTTCCTGTGTTCTGCCAGAGAGGTACTGTAGTTCCTCATACCAGCAACTTCTAAAGGCGTTAAAAATGTAACATTTAAGTTGGGCAGTAAGGGTACTATGGTATGCTAATCTGGTCATCAAAAGCTGCAAAAAAATCCAAGATCACAGCCACACAAATACACTAGCTTGAATATTCAAACACTGAAAAAAGTGAAAAATACATGTTTTGTGGTGTTTATAATGAGCAGAATGAAAATCATTATTGAATAACATCTAAAAAAATTCAGTTAGAAATGGCTCACTTCTCTGAGGATGTTATGTAACAGGATGTCATTGAGTCTCTGACCTTGAATTGAATTCATGTTCTTCAGGCATTACGTGTTTCCACTGACAGCCTCTAATTTGAAAGTATAAACCCGAGACTAATCGGAACTGAAGCTGCTTTTTACGATGAAATAGTTCATTTTCCTCTCAAGGTTAAAAACTGGGCTACATTTATGAGTCACATGTTGTTGATCACAGTGCTCCCTCGTGAGTCACCGTCCTGTATTAACATGATCAACAAACATAAAAGAATTCTGAATGCTGTACAAAGAACCTGCTTCTTGAGTGTTTAGTCTCTTGTTTTCACGGCACTGTATGCACAAACATTTTCTGTCAACACACTCTCAAGTATATTAGAGGGCATGTTGTGGTAATGTAGTATTTTGGTCAGTTATTGAGCGTTTCTAAGTGTGATGGGATGTGTAAAGAGGTGGTAGAAATGGTTGAACAAGCAAGAACTTGACTGTTATTTTTCTTTTTTTGTTTTTGTTTTTTTACATTAAAGGGCCAGTGTGTAATATTTGGCATGGTTTATTGTCAATCTGAATCTGAATATTCTACCCATTAATATGTTTATATAAGTGTATAATCGCTATAAAATAAAATTCGTTTGGTTTTCGTAGCCTTATAATTATGCTTTTATATATATATATATAGCAAGGGTCTTGCTTTAGAGAGGTCGCCATCTTGCGCCGCCATGTATGTACGGCAGACCGAGCGGACAATCCAG